>NW_022196904.1:17449431-17489452 GCF_008632895.1 Mastomys coucha
TCTGTGCCCCAGTGTAAGGGAATGTCAGGGCCAATAAGTGGGAGAGGGTGGGGTGGCAGGCATGGGGAGGGGGGGAGGCAATAGGGGTTTGTTCTTCTTGTTTTTGTTTGTTTGTTTGTTTTTTGGAGGGGAAACTGGGAAAGGAGAAATTTACATGTAAATAAAGAAAACATCTAAAAAAAAGAATGTGAGTGATGGGGTGGGCGGGGCCTAGAGGCAAGGGGTAGGGGCAATGGGCAGAGCTAAGACAGGACACACACAGATGTGGAGTGACAGGTGAATCAGGGCAGGGACAGGAAGCAAATGATGGGGTAGGTAGAGCCTAGAGAAAAGGGGAGGGGCTACATGAGGGGCAGGGCCCTCATGGCACAGGGCACAAACAGGCATGGAGTGACAGGTGAATCAGTGAGTGACTGGGTAGTGTAGGGACTGGCCACTAAGTGGAGGTCTTAGAAATTGGATGTGACATTGGTAAGAGGGAGTGGCCTAGACAATTGGGCGTGGCCTTGATGTGGGATAGGAGCTTAAGATTCTTTGGCAAGGCTTCAGCCAGTAGGCGTGCTCTCTACCAGATGTTGCCAGACAGTGATGTGTGGAACCTGGTCAGGGTGCCCGGGGTTTACATACACAAAACTTTTAACCAAGTAGAGAGTAGGAAGGTGGAAAGGGCCTCCTTCTGGCTATTCCACTTTGAAAACTGGCCATTCTTTCCTGCAAAACACCAGTCAGTCTCCCCAGTACAGTCAGGCCCAAATTCCCTGCCAGGCATTTGTAATCCTTAAAGGGTGACTGGACAAGGTCCAATGACATGCAGCTGGAGGTCTGCTTCATGGTAGTTCTCAAGAAAATAAAAAAAGGAAGTAAAACATAAAGACAGAAATATGGAAATGAGCCTACAGGGGGTCCAGAAAAGAAACCAAAAGAAAGCAGATGGTGACCTAGCCCCCAAAATTATCTCTGCCAATCAGGAGGGTCCTGCCAGTCGTCACCAAAGCCTGTGTTGGACTGTGTTGTCCTGACTTCAATGGATAGGAGTCCAGAGATGGCAGCCTATCCTGGAGTTGGCTGCCTCAGCTTGGAAGACCCTGTTAGCTTCCACCAGATCCTGGGTCAGAATGGAGCTCTCTGTCTGCAACTGAAGGGGTCTGAGAAGCATCCTCTGTGCCCCAGGGAAGGAGGAAGCTACCAGAATGTCTACCCTACCTCCACTGTCCTCCACATTGTGAAGACAAATGAAAACAAATCAACCCTAAACAAGACAAAAAGCTACTCAGAACTAGACAAAATCAAGATACACACAGCAAACAGAGGCACGCTTGACTCACCCATTGCTGAGAGTCGATTGCTCTCAACAACAACAACAACAAAGACAACTACAAAACCCTCTCTACTGTCAGGTCAAGCAGGACCCCACTGTTTCCCTGCCAAGGCACCAAAGGTAATATTCTGAAAATCGCTGAAGGAAGGCCCCTGATTCCGTATGCAAAAACAAAGAATGTTTATCGTGCAGCAAAAACTAGCATGCAGGACTTAACCATTCTCTAGAATGATGACAACAGAAAAAGGCACTCAGACCTTCTTATAGGGAATCAGGGGACTCTGTAGAAGGATCAGGTAATCTAACATTTCATTTGTGGGTTCTAGGGGGTCATAGGTGGTCAGTAGTCTGCATTCCTATGTCATGAACATTCAACCATGTGATTAAATGGGGCTACAGATAGCCCATTCTGAGAAGAGATATTTCTCCATTTTTGTGGTTATCCCCAGTCTGTTCTTTGAGAGAGGGTTTTAAGATATTGTTCTGGATTTTATGGACTGCTTCTAAAACTGGTGTTTTATGACATAGTTTCTGGGACTTATTGTCTGTTCTTGAAGCTGGTATCTTATCGCCTTTTTGGAAATCAGGCATGGTCCACAAAATGGAAACAATTAGGGTTTATATTATGCTTTCAAACAAAACGCACGATCTGGACAATCTGGTGTGACAGCTTATAACACAAAATGTTGCTTTCCATGTCTGAAAATGCACAACTTGAGAGAAACAGTATGGATAATATTTGGTACCCTCTACTGCATATGTGTTTTCATCCTCAAAATATGGGCCTGACAACAAATGAACAAACTACTATGATAGGCTAAACGCTAAACCTACATTCTGTATCAGTTGACATAGAGTAACAAGAGAAAAAAATCATGATTGGGGGTAAAATGTAGCTGTAACTAGGCACAGGAATTTGTGGTTTTCAATTTATGAAGCTATATAACTTTCTGGCTCAAGGTGGGGGTGGGGTCTTATACCTAAGCTTTTGCATATATTTTTGTGGCTCTGATTGATCATTAGTGACATGCTTACTATAAATCCATATCATTTGCATCTTCTTATGTTTGAGGTTTTTTGGCCCTCAGTCACCCTATAACTTAAGATTTTACCACATTGCTGATATTCATAAAATTTCTCTCCAGTATGAAGAGTTTCCTAATGATGAAGACTGTAGAGGTGTGCAAAAGCTTCACCATACTAAACACTTTCACAAGGTTTCTCACCAGTACAGATTCTTAGACGAAGAAGACTACAGAATTGTGCAAAGACTTCAAAAAATTAAATAACTCTCACAAGTTTTCTTTCTTAGTGTTTCTATTGTTAGGAATAGATTTCATGATCAAAGCAATTCTTATAAAAGCAAACATTTAACTGGGGCTGGCTTACAGTTTCAGAGGTTTAGTGCACCTTCATCATAGTAGGATGCATGGTTGGCATGCAGGCAAACATTATGCTGAAGAAGGTACTGAGAGTTCTGTATCTTGTCTCAAAGGCAGCCATGAAGAGATTGTCTTCTAGAGAGATAATAGGAGGCTCCTTCAGAACTCAGTTGAACTCCAAAGCCCTCCCCTACAATGATGTACTTCCTCCAACAAGTCCACAACTCCTAGTAGTACCACTCACTGACCCAAGTATATTCAAACTACCCAGTTCTACTGCCTGGCCCATATATGATTGTTCAAACACATGAATGTATGGGGACCATATTTAAACATAGCATAATGAGAAATATATAAGGTCCAACTTCAAAAGGTCCCATCATATATAGCAGTCTCAAATTTAATAAAATCCAGAGTACAAAGACCTTTCTGATATTCATCCAATCATGTAACTGCAATCCTCTATATTTTCAAAAAGAAAATGCAAATAATGTACTTCCAAATTCACAGCATGTTCTTCAACATTTCTAGATTTCATGATGAGGAAATAATGGACCAAAACCAGACCAAGAGCCAGCTGGCCAATCTCCAAACAATGCATCCCAATATCTGATGTCAAATCCTTCTTCAGATCTACACTTCCTTTTTGCTTTTTTCAATGGAGCACCATTCTTTCTCTTTGCCTAGTTTTATTCACAGTGAGCAATTTTCCTGATCAGGTACACCACAGCCCTGACATCTCAAAATCTTGTGGTTTCCAAGATAACTTCAATATCACAAGTTCATGTTCCAGTATCTGGTGTTGTGTTTATAAAAAGATAAGGAAATATTGAGATATACTCTATGAGGTGTGGTACAGTGTTGAGGAAGGGGGTGTCTTGGCAGGCCCAGGTCAAGGCATCGCTTCCCCCTGAGAGACCAGCCACATGAGGGTACAGTACAGAATGGAGTTTATTTAGGCCATCGGGGGAGAGAGTTAATAGGGTACTAGAGGCAGAGAAAGGCAGAGACAGGGAGAAAGTAGAGAAGTAGAGGCTGGCCATGACCACTTGGTCAGAAGTGGGATGGAAATGGGTAAGTGAAAGCACAGAGGGCTAGAGAGAAAAAATGGGAAGCAAGGACCTCAAAACTTCTGTAAGGCAAAAGACACTGTCAATAGGACAAAACGGCAACCAACAAATTGGGAAAAGATCTTTACTAATCTTATATCTGATAGAGGACTAATATCCAATATATACAAAGAACTCAAGAAGTTAGACTCCAGAGAACCAAATAACCCTATTTAAAAATGGGGTACAGAGCTAAACAAAGATTTCTCAACTGATGAATACCTCAGTTGGCTGAGAAGCACCTAAAGAAATGTTCAACATCCTTAGTCATCAGGGAAATGCAAATCAAAACAACCTTGAGATTCCACCTCACACCAGTCAGATTGGCTAGGATAAAAAACTCAGGTGACAGCAGATGCTGGAGAGATTGTGGAGAAAGAGGAATACTACTTCATTGCTGGTGGGATTGCAAACTGGTACAACCACTCTGGAAATCAGTTTGGCAGTCCTCCGGAAATTGGACATAGTTCTACCGGAGGACCCAGCTATACCACTCCTGGGCATATACCCAGAAGATACTGCAACATGTAAGAAGGACACATGCTCCACCAAGTTCATAGCAGCCTTATTTATAATAGCCAGAAACTGGAAACAACCCAGATGTCCCTCAACAGAGGAATGGATACAGAAATTGTGGTACATCTACACAATGGAGTACTCATAATATCTTTTTTCTATATGAGATTTCTATGTGATGTATTTCATGTATCTGAAGAAATATCGAACAATGCAAACTTTGTAACTCTGATTGCATTCATAATTTTAATGTAATGTGAATCTCACAATAGGGCTGTGAGACAGGAAAAATGGGAAAAAAATTCCAAAATTCTAGTATCAATAGGCAATTTTTGCAGTGTGACCTTGAGGATGTTCCGGTTAAAGTCAGAAAGCCTATTAATTCAAAGGTATATCTTGTTTAGAAAGTCTACCAATGGCAGAATACTACATATCTTCTCATAGTTCTGGAATAGAAAGTGGTATGTTGTCCCTTTCAATATCCCTATGCTCACATGGTTATCACCATTCTGACTTTTAATGATATACCCATTAAACAAAGAACAAATAAAAGGTTTCCACATTGAATTCACAACATTTGACCTTTTGTTCCTTGTATACTTGCTATATATGAATTAAGATTTCTCCATGACAACATTCTTGACTCTCATACACTGACCTCATAATAAATTTAATAGTGTCACTACAAGCATATGAGTATCAAAAAGTTTACCATGGACCATTTGCTTATTAGAAACTTTTGGATAGATATTTATCACTATTTAGTGTACAACATATAAATCTTATGAGACTATCAAGATTGCTTGTTCCATAGCATAGCTTTTACGGAGCTACAAATCAAATAAAGATATCACTTAAGGCATTGTTCCTATGTCTTCTTACTTAAAGGAATGCCTTGTGAACTCAAATCAGCTAGTTTACACTGAGATACATAGTTTTGTGAGAATATTATAATCATAGATATACTTTGATGATTGATATTTTACATGCTTGTTTTTATTTAGTGCTTCCAGAACACAGTAAAATTTCATCAGAGACCTATTTTTATCAGCTAACAAGTACAAATTACCCTCCATACCTTCTAGAACTGCTACATTGTTGTTCAGTTTGATGGTCTCCTAATTGTAGCCTAATACAATACCAGAAAATAAATGGCATAGTCTTGGAAATTAGGCAAAATTCAAGTTACTGTGAATTTTCACAGCACTGAACCTGACTTATTCAGCTCAATCTTATTCACAAATGAAATAACAGAAGATCATCAATAACCAAGAAACCTTTTCTACATTATTTGGAAGAGCAGTAGAAAATTCTCAGTCTTACCTATACCATTGGGATAGTTGGTCTCCAGTAGGTCTCTAGCATCACGTCTTTGTAGAGACTCTGGGAAGAATCCTGCATCTTCCATTCTTCCCCAGTGAAGTTCACATGCATATCATCAAAAGTTACTACCCCCTAAAATATCCCATATACGTAAACAATACAAAACATGACATTGACATCACTATAAAGTAAATGTATGCTCTTTTGACTATATAATCATACAATTCTGGAGCTTCCTCCACTTATTTCCTGACACAGAAGTTATAATCTAATCACCATGTCATTTTAGGAAGAACTTGAATTATAAGGTTTACTTGTGTCACTTTTGAAATCTTTGAATAGGATATAGCCTTGTGAGAGAACTGCTATTTCAGATGGAGATGCAGGGGAAAAACAGATCAACAGTACTGAGCACACATCCGTAAAATTGTATGAACAATTACTAACTACATAAAGGATGGGAAATCTGGGTGTATTTGCTCATGTATTTATTTCCAGAGGTGCAGACAGGTATATATCACTAAGCTGGATGCCAGCTTGGTCTATGCAGCAAGATTCAGGGTGGCAAAAGTTACATATTAAGACACTCATTCCCCTGCAAATATCAACGAAGGAAGCAATAATGATAGAGAGATCTCACAGTACTTTAATGAAATTCCTTCAAAGAATTATACGTTCACTGCGGTTCTGTATTCTTCTTGCAGAAACATGAAATGCACCCATTTAAAATGATACAGTAAAAGGAGATTTGCTAAATGAGAATACATGTTTAAACAGTTATAAATAGAAAGATGAAAATACTAGTAATATAAATGCTTATCATAAATAAGCAACGTCGAGCAGGAAAATGAGGTAGCTCAGCAGTAGAAAACTCTGGCTGGTCTTCCACAAAATGGTGGTCAATTTCTATCATGTACATGGAGACCAAGAATTACCCAATCCTGAAGATCAGGAGTTCTAAGGCCATCATTTGGCAAATAATGAGGCACACATGATAGTCATATTCATGCACTGAGGCAAAATATTCCTACTGATTCAAAAATTTCAAAACAAACACAACATTTAGGCAGAAAATCATACAGCTGGAATACAATGAAAATGAAGTTTCAGGTGATATTAATGTCATGAGCATGTGCTATCCTGAGAAATAATATATATTTGTACAAATATTCCTATATATTCTGCCAAATTTCAAAATTAAACATGTGGATTAAAAGCTGCCCAAAACCAAATGCTTATTTTGCAGAATTATATCATGTGGATTCTGTGGTTTCTATATCTACTATCAGGACAGGAAGGGCTTCACAGCAAAATTTTGTCTTGAAAAAAAAAAAAACAAAAATAACAAAAAGAATAAATTTAAAAATATAAATCCAACAGTCTTTCAATGTAGCTTAACATATAATAGCAAATATTTATACTGCATCTCATGTGATTTAGGGACAGAGCCCAAATTGTGAATGTAAGGGAGCATGAGAAGAAAGCTGAAGGATCAGTTTCAACCATGACAGAGTAGACACGCATAAAAAAAAAGATGTCCTTTATAAAAAGAAATCCAGGGGTAAAGCTGTAATAGAGACTGAGGGGTTGGCCAATGAAAATTTGCCGTACTAGAGACCTACCATATGGGAAAGCTCCAATCCATGACATTTTAAAGGATACTCTGTTAGGCTCCTGTTTCGGGAATATTTTAAGAATACTCTGCTATACTCCCACACAGAGCCTTGGGTAATTGTCTATTGAGAGGTTCCACCCAGCATGGGACAGAAATAGATGCAGAGGACAACAGTCAAACATTGAATACACATTGGTGACCTTTATCAAAGAGTTGGGGGAAGGTTTGAAGGCAGTGAAGAGGGTAGGAACTTCACAGGAAGACCAACAGACTCGACTGACCTAGAACTTGGGAGAAACTCACAGACTGAGCCACCAACCAAATTGCACACACAGGCTGCACTAACGACCCTGGCACATAAGGAGCAGATGTGCAGCTCAATCTTCAGTTTGTTTTTCCAAGCACTGTAGCAGGGGCTGTCCCTAAAGCTCCTAGCCATCTTTGGAATCTGTTCCCTTAACTGGGCAGCAATGTCTGACCTCACTGAGAGAGGATGCACTTAATCAAACAGAGGCTCAATTCACCATGGTGTGGGGTTACCCAGTTGTCCCACACAGACTCTCAAAGATAAGCAGAGGAGATGAGAGGGGGAGGGCTTATGAGGACAAAGGACATAGAGTGGGGACAGTGATCAGGGTGATAATGAATATATAAATTATTGGAGGAACACAGTTGAATAATGATGGAGGACTGAAAGCACACAAAAAATATTGGAGAAACAAAAAAAGAAAGAAAGAGAAATAACTTTTTTAGCATATACACACTATCTTCTTCTCCAAAAGGGATCTGGATGGGATCTTCCTACAAGTGCTAACACAAGCTCCACAAAGAAAAGCAGGCGAGACCGACAAGCATTCAAAGACATCATGCTATGTAGGAGCTTTTTGTTTCAATCAAAAGCATCTGACCCTGGTCACTGTTCATCTTGTCATGGAAAGGCATTCAGGCTAACTTCAGTGATCCTAATAATCTGTAGGAGCTCCTAAATTGTTCAAATGTTTAAACTCTCTTCTGACACTCAAGGCAATATCTTGAAAGCCACATCATGTAAAATCAGAAACAAGATATATCTTTCCAAATACAGTGGTTCTGAATACCCCTGCCCATTCCAGTAAGTAGGAATGTACACATAGGGAGAGAAGATTGCACCAAGGCAAGAAACACAGCTGAGCAAACAACAAATTCCATAGCTTTGTTTCAAACACCTTGAACTTCAATTTTTAAAGGCTTAGATGGTTCTGTTTTTGTAACTTCTAATACATATGTCAGTTTGGGTACTTCTTCTCCATGTATGAATCTCTCCTTAGCATATTTCTCAATACCTTCCACTCTCAACAACTTGTGCTTGCAAAATGCTACTTAAGCATCATCCTCACAACTTCAATGCAATGAACCCTCACAGAGTCTAGCTTTGGGCTCTAACTTTACCAAAAGATAGCTAAAATTGTGCTAAACTGAATCCATAGAGAAGAATCCATGACCTTGATGTATTCATCTTTCAGTTTCCAGATGCAGCTTCTAAGCTGATGGATACACTCCTGCCTCAATTGTACCACAGGCGCAGCAGATTTTATTTAAAGTTCCTTCCTGGGCCTAGGAAACACTTTGCCCACTCCTTCTATCAATTTAAGCCTCAGCAGGAGGAAGTGTTATACTTAGGGCACCTTCTTAGATATATACCCACAAGGGCATGTACTCCACTAAGTTAATAGCCATTTTAGTTTTAACTGCTAGAAATTGAAAATAAACAAGACATCACTCAACTGAAATATGGATATAGAAAATGTGGTTCATTTACAAAGTGGTATACTACTCAGCTAGTAAAATAGAGACATCATGAATTTTGCACACAAATAGATACAATTACAAACTATTATCCTGAGTGAGATAACTCAGACCCAAAAGGACATGCAGGTTTGTACTCACTCACAAGTGAATTATAACCATAAAGTACAGGATATACGTGCTACCCTCCAAAGACACAAAAATTCAAAAGAAGAAGAAATGCCCAAATGAGCATGGTTGAATCTCACTCAGAATGGAAAAAAAAAGTCATTGGAGGCAGATAGAATAGAGAGAACAGGATAAGAAAGTGGATAAGTCCCTAAGTGCAGGCCATTGAAATTGCCTGTGCACTGACAACTACTGAGGCAAGGTTCTCACACCGAACAGGAATGGAAGATAGAATCTCAAACATTAATGATGAATAGACAAAAGGTCAAAAAAAACGTGGATTCTAAAAGTTTCCTGGCACTAAACAACAAGAAATTCTGCAACATATGAGAAGACAAAAACTACAAGTGATTGGAATAAAAGAAGAAGAATATCAGCTCAAAGGTCTAGAATATATTTTCAGTGAAATCAGGAATGAAACACTTTAAACTAAAGAAGAAGATGCCTATTAAGGTACAAGAAGGATCCAAAATACCAAATATATTGGAAAACAGTCATTGAGCCACATTATAATCAAAACACTAAACATATAAGTTAAAGAAACTTAAAAACAAACAAACAAACAAACAAAAAGTAATGTGAAAAAGAAGACCTATTATATTTATCCCTGTCTTCTAAATGTATACTCTAAAAGCTAAAAGGGCTTGGACACTTGCTGCAGACTCTAAGAAAATCACCAATAATGTTCACACAAGCCAATGGTCTAAATGTTTTGGGCAGTTTCAGAATCATACATGATAGTGAAGTTTTTCAGCTGTCACCTCCTCATCTAGCAAGTGAGGAGAACCACAAGGGACCTCCCAGATGGCCACATCTGTCTGATGCTTCTCATCCAGCCCCAGAGAGGACCCACAACCCCAACTCTCTCTACTCAGCTCCCTGCGCCTACAAATTGTGGGTAGTGATCCTGTGCTCACCTTCTCTCGATTTCAGAGCATCCCAACTTCCCTTCACAGCAACCAACAGTAGAAAACAGATCAGAGAACAGAGAACAATTCAAGCCTGCACAACCAGAGCCAACTTGCAAAAAGGCACCGGGAAGGTCCCGCCTCTTTGTCTGACTGACAGGTCTGCCTGGAGGCCTTCTTTAACCAGTGAGTCTCACCCCTCCTCAAGTTTAAATGTGTACTTCTAGTCCAGGGACAGAACGTTTCTAGATCTCGGGGATTTGCACTCTAATAGCATTTGTGCCTGTTCACCAAGGGGAATCTAACCCCACCCAGTCCTTGGGGAGAATTCACCATTCCAGCTCAGGCTATTCAGCTGCCTGCTCCTCCCCTCTGTGAGTCATGGTCCTGCGCTTAACCAGGACCTGACTGCTGACTTTGCCTGAACTTTCCGCAGAGCACTTGCCACCTTCTTCCTGAAATCAAGGTGAATAGCTTACATATCTCATTACTCATGTGCAGTGGAGGTTTCAATCTGACCCACGAGAGGAAGACTGCCCAAATTCTTAAAATTAAAGAGTGATTTTAGGAAACAAGAGTCTGGATTTCTGGCTTCATGCAGGGCTCAAGAAAACTGCAGCTCCCGTTCTCCAGATGATAGGTATCAACTAATCCTGGGAGATATACTGGAAACAGATGGCAAACTCTGTTGAGCTCTAGTGTTAGCCAGCACATCCTCTTTAGTGGCAAAATGGGGAATAACACAGCTGGATTAGTACAGGTTCTCTAGATACGCATATCTGAAATCATAGAGAGAATGAATTTCTCTATGTATGTAGAAATTGTATTTAATAGAATGTCCTAATAAAGACTGTCAGCCAAGGGAATTTAGGAAAATCAAGGCCTGTTGGATTTCATGTTGCAGGGTATTAAAGCTGATCTTCAGTGTTCTGAATGCTGAATACCAGAATTCTGAAGAAATAAGTACTTCCTAATGCCAGTTGTAAAAAACAAACACATCACCTTTGTTTTGTAAAAAAGAAAGGCAAGTACAAAAATGGAACTACCCTGTTCAATGTTCTTTATTTATGTAGGATGCCAAATGAATCTATAGCCTAGATTAAAGGTGGATATTAACTTGTCAAATGATCAAGATCAAGCAAGGGTTTCACTTGAAAAGATATCATTAAGAAATATCCCCCACATAAAGCAGTGTTAGAGTTAGGGTTAGAGGACTAGAGGGTTATGGTTTGGATAGGATTAGTGTGGATAGGAAATTAAGGGGTGAGTTTTAAGATAGGGTTAGAGATTTATGCTAAGTCTCAGGATTAGGCTCAGGGTTAGGGTTATGGGGGCCACCATTATTCTTGCTGGTCCCACGGAGTCAATAGTATGCCTATTACACAAAGGTTAAATATCAGGCTTAGGGTTAGACTAAGTGTTTGCCAAAGATAAGCAAAGGATTTGCTGTTCTATGTGAAATCAGCTTCTATCTTTTCTCTCCTCTGCCTTCCTAGTTCTTTTTTTCATAATATCAACATCTATTTTCCTGCCCCAAGGAAAATGGAAAGTAGGTTACCCAAGAATACAGAATTTCCTGATGGGAAATTTCATTACCATGGAGTCCAGTTCACATAGAACAGAAAACCACTCCTGCTTTGTTTGTTAGAAGTTTCCCTTGGATATCCTCATAAGATGGAAGCCATCATGGAACCTGGTACCCTTGTTGGATAATGATATCCTTTAGTTAAGTTAATATAACCACATGGTACAAGACAAAATGGTCAGCATCATGATTCTTGATTGTCTCTCTGGGTCAATAGCATTCCCATTACTAAAGGAGAAATATCAAACCTGGAATGCATTAATTTTATATCTTTATGTTTTATTTTGTTCTTATTCTTATAGATTCTACCTTACATACTTATTGGCTTCTCAAAACATACTGAAAATTTTTCCATGCACATGCTTCCAAAACTAACAGACTCACAAAGAAGGCTTTGATATTCACAGATCCCAACAGGTAATCAAAGGATTATTTGTGAAGAGCCAGACAGACTGCTGCCAGCAAAGAACATTCATGCTACCCTAGGCTGCATCTCAATGTCGGTTATTTCTGCAGCTAAATTTCCTCTGAGATGAATTGCCCTTCAATACTCTTCTCCTCTAGACATCTCTGCCTTACTTTCTTCCCAAGCTAACAATGTTTAATAAAGCTCTATATTTGTAAAAAATAACTCTGTATGTGAAATTTGCATTTTAGAGTGAAAATTATGAAAACAGAAATTCAAAAAGCAATAAACAAAAATTCATAGCTTATTGAAATTTTCCTTTTATTACTTATGTATAGACTATACACATGATATCATCATTACAAGTAAATTTAAGTGTTGAACATGGCCAAAAATTATTTTATTCATAATAAATTAAACTTAAAATGTAATATGAAAAGACAGAAATATTTTTAATAAATACATCCACACAGATAAAATGAATATAAAATAATATTGAGTCTGAATCATTATTTGGAATAGGTAACATAAGCGTATATATTTAAATTTTAATGTCTATTTTTATGGACATGATGTATGTAACATACCCTTCTGGTCACAATGATACCTCATTGTACCCTATCCCAGTTCTAGTACACATCATCTCTATCCATTAAGGTTCTCAATTATTATAATATAAAAGAGTACTCCTAGAGCAGTAGACTTCATTCCTAATGGATATTATTCTCACTCATATAAGAATAGCACATCTGGGCTTTTCAATATGTTATACACATAATGGAATTTTCATAGAAACATTCACATATGAATAACTTAAATTTATTTTTTCCAGTCAAGACTCTTTCAAAACAAATAAATAGACAATGACTGAAAGATCTAGCACAAGGCTTGTTTCTTATTTTTAAACAACATTCATGTTCACACCGTCACCTTTGTTTAATTGAAATCATCCCAGCAGGGCTTTTTATATTACTAAAACTCTACAGGAAGAAGGAAATGGCTGGCCTATATTTGTACAATGTGGAAGGAGATAACTATGTAGGTAATATGTATTTGTCTCCAGACGTATTGAGTAAAGCATTTTTAATGTGACAGGTCACGGCTGTCAATCATGAGATTGTGGTCCATATCCAGCTCTCAGAACTTGCAGTAGATGAGATAGAAATGGTCTTAGGAGAATTCACTGAGAATATTGATGTTGGGCTCCACCTCCAGCACCAACATGTCCTGGGGGAGACATCAAGATGAGGACATAGACTGGAGAGGGCATGCCCATGGGGAGGGACATGCCTATTGCGAGTACACACCCTCAGTGAGGACTCAGCCATCTTGAAGGAAACTCACACAAAGGCTGACCACACCCACTGAGAGGGACACACCCACCTCAGTGAGGGATGTGCCCATCCCAAGCTACACAGATTGTGAGGGACATACCAATTCAGGTGACCAGGACTACTGAGAATTCCCATAGTGACGACCATGCCATCACAAGTCACACACCCGAGTCATTGCCCAGGCCCACTGTGATGACAATCATGAAGACCACCCACTCTGAGGGCCACACCTCCTTAGACAACCATGTTCCTCACAGCCTGACATGCCCACAGTGCTGACTAAGCCTAGACTAGGATAAGATCATCACTGTTGGCCACACCCACCCCCTCCTCACCATGCCCCTCACAGCAGGACAGGCCCACAGTGCTGACTGAGCCTAGTCTGCAGCTTGCTCATACCTGTGGGCCATGCCCACCTGTCTTCACCATGCCCCTCACAGCGGGACATGCTAACAGTGTGGGACACTCCCCTCTGCAGTCCTACCTGTCTCCACGGTTCTCATGATTGACCTGGTTTACAGTGTGTAAGAAGCCCCTGGAAACCCCGCACCCTGAGCAGGAAGCCCCCAGAGGCCCTGGCCCCTGGGCAACAAGCCCCTTGAGGCCCGGCCCCCTCCGTTGGAATTCTCCAAGGCCACACCCTACACCTCCTGTCCTGCTGGAGGAAGTCGCTCCACCCCAGGTCCTCGAAGACCAGGACCAGGACCAGTTAAGGGAGTCTAGATCCTCTGGATGATCTGGAGAGTTGTGGGGTCAAGAGGTCAGGGTGAGGTCACATGGGTCACAGTGACAGATCAGTGGGTCAAGGCAGTGTCACAAAGTCACTGGGATCAACTCAGGAATCACAGAGCAGCTCAGGGAGGGGCTATAGTGAGTTAATGAGACAGATGTGGGTGTGGGTGTGTTGTTTCAGATGGGCGTGGCCATGGCTATGGGAGTGTTTATCAGTTTATCAGGTGTTTTACAAACACTTTTATCCCAGGATACAAGAAAGTAGGTGAAATGTCAATAGAGTCGGCGTTACAGGGACTAAACTTAGGTCCTCATGTGTGAAGTGAATGACTCTGTCGATCTCAATCCCACACATCAAGTCACTGAGCAGTAGCTGCTTCTTTCGTGTCCTTTTTTCAAGGATAGCTATAAGGAGCTTGTAGCACTGTCTGTATAAGGGAGGGAAGATTTTAATCCCTTACTCATGGACATAAGTTTGAAATTTAACAACTAACACCATCCTGGGCGCCATGTTATTTGTTGACAGGGAATGAGGCAGTGACTCAAATCCATCTTTCCATTCCATAGCCAGGATCAAGTCTGTGTTTGCTACTCCATGGTGGAAATACCAAAATTCTTTTAGAAGAATATCCATATCCTGTACTCCTTTCTAGCCTTGCCAACTTCATATCCACTGTTTCTATGTACCCAGTTCACATCTCCCTAAAATTGTATGGACAAACTGCTCACATATTTGTGAAGATATTAGACAAGAGAGGGGGTCAAGAGCCCTTACAGGTTTCAGCAAGGATTTGAGATCCTGTGGCATTTACTAGATGATGCCAGGGAAGCTGATGCCTTTTGTATTTGGGATTCTTAATAACATTAATAAAAGAATTTAAAATGGACTCAAACAGAAGCTCCAGGAACAGGTTATAACCTAGAAAAAGAAAGACCAGGAAAGGCAAGCTATAGCTGTGAGAAGGAGAAGCAGGGAAACTCAAGCCACTGAGTTAAGCACGGATAACAGCCAGTACATGGCAGATAAACAAACAAACAAACAAAGGACAGGAAAAGGCCATTAGAGAAAATGTGAAACACAAAATATTGGGAAAAAAGCATTTTTAGGAAAAGACAAGAAAAATGCTTATCTAAATAATTCAGAAACGTGGGCATACTTACAAAGAACCAGTTATCATCTATAACAGAGTGTGAATTGGGGGAAATGAAAGATTCAATATATCATAAAAGAATACTTTCTGATTATTATTTTAGCGTAGCTCAAGGGAGGCCCACATTGTTAGGGTTGGACCTCCTATCCTGAGGGTATTCCCTCAGCCAGGGGACTCCCTTTCAGAGGTGCAATGTTATACATGTACCTAGGCTAGCGATGCTCTTGTCTTGACCAGATTTCCTCTGTGAGCCTTTACCGCTACTCTAACATAGGGATATGTGTAGTGACATGAAAGCATTATTTAGATTAATATACATACATAGATGCTTAACTTTTATTTATTTCCTTCTTTGTCAATTTCATACCTCTATGAAATTCTCTACTTTGCTATCCAAGTCTCCTCCATTGGCCCTTGTATCCAACTACACAATAGAACCACAGGAGACTTTCAGGGCCATCTCACCTAAAATAAAAGAATGTTGCTTGACAGAAATTGCCATGTATTCTAAATTTATAATGTGTTTTCTGTCTCCATGTCTCTTTGTCAACACTGGGAGATGGTATGACTGGATCGTCCACAAGTCTCATGGATGCTCAGAAAGCCCTGTGGGTGTGTACGACTATCCATCCCTTCTGCCTTAGTGGCACTGTTTTGTTAATGTCACCCAACACCCATGCCACTTATATTTTTCCCTGCTTTTCCACACAGATCCCTAAGCCCTGAGTGGCATTGCTGTTCTATGTAAACTGAAAGCAAGATGACAGTCCTGAAGACAAAACCTTATATCCTCTCCAATATCCTCTGAAACTGTAAGCAAGCCCCAAATTGAATGCTTTCTTTAAGTGTTGTCTTGATCATGGTGTCACTTCACAGCAAAAAAAGAGTGACTAAGTCACTATTTTAATGTGTGTGTGTGTGTGTGTGTGTATTTGTGGGCATGTGTGTTCAAATTTTAATCAGTGACAATACTAAAATTTACATACACAGTATTTCAAGTGGTGGTGTATGCTTTACTAAGAAAAACTATGAAAAGCAGCTCTCCAAAGAGAAGTAGCATATTTGCATCTTGTTTTTCACATGTTCTACTATGAGAGAGAGAGAGAGAGAGAGAGAGAGACAGAGACAGAGACAGAGAGAGACAGAGACAGAGAGACAGAGACAGAGAGACAGAATTAATTTGGATTTGAAGTAGTTGTTTATCTCCCTAAGAGAATGGAGAGATACACTTTAATTAATTGTTATCGGCAACATTTAAGGAGAATTTCAAAAGTGTAAAGAGAAAGCTTAGTGATTAAGAGCACCACCTTGTCGTTCAGAGTTGCCAGGTTTGACTCCCAGTTCCTATAGGAAGAACAACCATGTGCAGCTCTCGTTCCATGGGATGTTACTCACTTTTCTTGCCCTGCAAGCATCAGTCATGCACGTGATACATACACATGCCTGCATGCAAAACAACCATACATATAAAATTTAAAAACAAGCAAACAAATACTTTCTCCACAAAGTTGAATTGGTCAGGATATTTTTACACATCAATAAACGGAACTGAATTAGAATGGAAATTGCTATAATAAAAGTGGGGCTGGTGGCAGGAGGAATGTGAATTTGTGACTATATATGTATTTGAAAATTATTGTTAGTGGGTGGTGAAGGCATCTGGAAATCTAAGCTATAAATGCCATTGGGTGCTGAGACACATCCAGGGTCTGTTCTTGTCAAAAAGTGGAGGCATGAAACAGGAATTTCTGTATGCTTATATTTTGGGCTATATGTGTGCACATCACAGACATGGAACCCCATGACATGCAACATTAAGCTGTAGCATGTAGATTTTGGGACTTGAACTCGGGTCCTCTGAAAGAGCAGTGTTTGCATTTTCTCATTGATCCACCTCTTCAACCCCATTGGCTGTATTTTTGCCTCCCAGAACCACTTGCCTAAGATATAACTGTAAGGAAGGGCTGAGTCCTCGAACATCAATCATCAATAAAGAATATCCCACAAAGATTAGACTAAAAACCAACTTATGGATGCATTTTCTCTATTGACCTCCACATTCCCCAACTGTCTCTAATCTTATCAAGTTTGAAAAAAAAAAACCAACAAGCAACCAGTGGCTGTAGTACACATGTCCTACAAATATGAATAACTGAGGTTATATATGTTGGCATTTTATTATTATTATTAGTAGTAGTAGTAGCAGTAGTAGTAGTAGTAGTAGTAGTAGTAGTAGTAGTAGTAGTAGTAGTTTTTTAAGACAGGGTTTCTCGGAAGAGCCCTGGCTCTCCTGGAACTCACTCTATAAACCAGGCTGGACTCAAACTCAGAAATCCGCCTGCCTCTACAGCCCAAGTGTTGGGAATAAAGACATGAGCCACCACTGTCCAGTTGGCATTTTATTTTTAATGCTTTATGTTGATCAAATTGTGCCAAATGTATCTTAAATTTTGTTTGGCATTGGAAATGAATTCCTAAAGTATTACTTGTTTAATTATTTTATTTACTCATTTTATGAGGACAGGGGATGTACAGTAGGGACAGTGATTGGGGTGATAATGAATATATAAATTATTGGAGGAACAAAAAAAGAAAGAAGAAAGAGAGAAAGAAAGAAAGAAAGAAAGAAAGAAAGAAAGAAAGAAAGAAAAATGTTTGAGTATATTCACACTATCTTCTTCCCCAAAAGGGATCTGGATGGGATCCTCCTACAAGTGCTAACACAAGCTCCACAAAGAAAGACAGACAAGACAGACAAGTGTTCAAAGACATCATGCTATATAGGAGCTTTTTGTTTCAATCAAAAGCATGCTGACCCTGGTCACTATAGGGTCATGTTTATCTTGTCATGGAAACATATTCGGTCTAACTTCAGTGATCCCAATAATCTGTAGAAGTTCATACACTGTTCAAATGTTTAAAGTCTCTTCTGACATTTAAGGCTATATTGAAAGCCACATCTTGTAAAATCAGAAACAAGTTATATCTTTCCAAGTTACAATAACACTGAATACCCCCTCCCCATTCCAGTAAGTAGGAATGTACACATAGGGAGAGAAGATTGCACCAAGGCAAGAAACACAGCTGAGCAAACAACAAATTCCATAGCTTTGTTTCAAACACCTTGAACTTCAATTTTTAAAGGCTTAGATGGCTCCATTTCTGTAACTTCTAATACATCCCTCACTTTGGGTACTTCTTCTGCCTGAATGCATCTCTACTTAGCATATGTATTATGACCTTACATCTCTCAACATTATGTGGTAACAAAATGCAACTTAAGCATCATTCTTACAACTTCAATGCAATGAACTCTCACAGAGTCTGCATTGGGGCTCTTACTTTGCCAAAAGATGGCTGTAATTGGGCCAAACTGAAACCATAGAGAAGAATCCATGACCTTGATGTATTCATCTTTCAGTTTCCAGATGCAGCAGAATATTATGATCCTGTCAAGTTTGGCTTCTAAGTTGATGGACTATTCCGCACTTGGACCACAGGTGCAGCAGATTTTATTTAAAATTCTTTCCTGGGCCTAGGAAACACTTTGCCTACTCCTTCCATCAATTTAAGCCTCAGCAGGAGGAAGTGTTATACTTAGGGCACCTTCTTAGACATACACCCACAAGGGCATGTACTCCACTAAGTTGATAGCCATTTTATTTTTAACAGCTAGAAATTGAAAATAAACAAGACATCACTCAACTGAAATATGGATACAGAAAATGTGGTTCATTTACAAAATGGTATACTATTCAGCAAGTAAAACAGAGACATCATTAATTTTGCACACAAAAGGATACAACTACAAACTATCATCCTGAGTGAGGTAACTCAGACCCAAAAGGACATGCAGGTTTGTACTCACTTACAAGTGAATTATAACCATAAAGTACAGGATATACTTGCTACCCTCCATAGACACAAACATGCTAAACAAGAAGGAAGGCCCAAATGAGCATGGTTGAATCTCACTCAGAATGGGAAATAAAACAGTCATTGGAGGCAGATCAAAGACAGAGAACAGGATGCGAGAATGGATACATCCCTAAGTGCAGGCCATTGAAATTTCCCCTGCACTGACAACTACTTAGGCAAGTTTCTCCCACAAAACAGGAATGGAAAAGAGAATCTCAAGCATTAAAGATGAATGGAATAATAGGGATACATCGGTCAAAAAATGTGGCTTCTAAACGTTTCCTGGCACTAAACAACCAGGAACTCTGCAACTTATGTCAAGACAAAAACTACAAATGATTGGAATAAAAGAAGAAGAATTTCAGTTCAAAAGTATAGAATATATTTTCAGTGAAATCATAAGAGAAAAACTTTAAACTAAAGAAGAAGATGCCTATTAATGTACAAGAACCATCCAAAATACGAAATATATTGGAAAAACCAGTCGTTTTGCCACATAGTAATCAAATCACTAAACATATATGGTAAAGAAATGTAAAAAAATCTGCAGCAGAAAAAAATTAACAAAAACTAAACCAAACAAAAACAAGTAATGTGGGAAAGCAGATCTATACGATTTATCCCTGTCTTGTAAATGTATACTCTAAAAGCTAAGAGGGCTTGGACACGTGCTGCAGACTCAAAGAAAACACCAATAATGTTCACACAAGTAAGCCAATGATATAAGTGGTTTGGGTAGATTCAGAATGAGCCATGACAGTGAAATTATTTAGTGGTCACTGTGAGGAGCACCACAAGGGACCTCACAGATCCTCATGTCTGTCTGATGCTTTTCATCCAACCCCAGAGAGGACCCACAATGTCAGCTCCCACTGCTCAGACACTTGCTCCTATTTGGGCAAGTGGGCAGTGATCCTGTGCTCACCCTGTCTCAATTTCAGAGCTTCCCAGAGTTCCCCTCATAGCAACCAACATCAGAGCACAAAGCAGGGCAGAGAGAACAATTCAAGCCTATACAACCAGAGTGAAGTTGCAAAAAGGCACAAGGAAGATCCTGCCTCTTTGTTTGACATGAGGCCTTGATTGGCCAATGAGTCTCAAAGGTTAAAGTGTGTTTCCAATGCCGGGACAGACTTTTTCTAGATCTCTGGAGGGGTTTGCTCTCCATTAGCATTTGTGCCTGTTCTCCAAGGGGAATCTAACCCCACCCAGCCCTGCGGAAGAACTCATCATTCCAGCTCAGGCTATTCAGCTGCCTGGTCCTCTCCTCTGTGAGTCATGATTCTGCACTTACCTGACTGCTGACTTTGCTTGAGCTTTCCGCACAGCACTTGCCACCTTCTTCCTGAAATCCAGATTGCATACCTCATTACTCAGGTGCAGTGGAGGTATCAATCTGACCCACGAGTGGAAAGCTGCCCAGAGTCTTAACATTAAAGAGTGATTTTAGGAAACAAGTGTCTAGTTTTCTGGCTTCATGCAGCGCTCCAGGAAACTGCAGCTCCCGTTCTCCAGGTGATAGGTATCAATCCTGGGAGTAATGCTGGAAACAGAGGACAAACACTGTTGAGCACTAGTGTTAGCCAGCACAGCTTCTTCAGTGGCACAGTGGAGAAAAAACACAGTTGGATTAGTACAGGTTCTCTAGATAAACATATCTGAAATCATAGAGAGAATGAATTTATGTATGTATGTAGAAATTGTATTTAATAAAATGTCCCAATAAATAATGTCAGCCAAGGGAATTTAGGAAAATCAAGGCCTGTTGGATTTCATGTTGCAGGGTATTACAGCTGATCTTCAGTGTTCTGAATTCTGAAAACCAGAATTCTGCAGAAGTAAGTACTTCCTAATACCAGGTGTAAAAGAACAAACACATCACCTTTGTTTTGTAAAAAAGTAGTGCAAGTACAAAAAAAGAACAACCTTGTTCAATGTCCTTTATATATCTAGGTTACCAAAACAACCTACAGCCTAGATTAAAGGTGGATCTTAACATCTCAGATGATCAAAATTAAGGAAGGGTTTCTCACTTCAAAAGGTATCATTAAGAAATATACCCCACATAAAGCAGGGTTAGATTTAGGGTTAGGGTTAGGGGATTAGAGCATTATGGTTTGGATTAGGATTAGAGTGAATAGGAAATTAAGGGGTAAGCTTTAAAATAGGGTTAAAGGTTTATGGTAAGTCTCAGAGTTAGGCTCAGGGTTAGGGTTATGGGGGCCACCATTATTCTGGGTGGTTCCACGGAGTCAATAGTATGCCTATCACACAAACATGAAATATCAGATTTAGGGTTAGACTAAGTGTTTGCCAAAGATAAGCAAAGGAGTTGCTGTTCTATGTGAAATCAGCTTCTATCTTTTCTCTTCTCTGCCTTTATATTCTTCTTTTTCATAATATCAACACCTATTTTCCTGCCCCAAGGAAAATGGAAATTAGGTTATCCAAGAATACGGAATTTCCTGATGGGAAATTTCATTACCATGGAGTCCAGTCCACAGAGAACAGAAAACCACTCCTCCTTTGGTTGTTCTAAATTTCCCTTGGAGATCCTCAGAAGATGGAAGACATCATACTAAAAGAAGAAATATCAAGCCTAGAGCAAATTCATTTTATATCTAAATGTTTTGTTTTATTCTTATTCTGATAGATTCTACCTTACATAATTATTGTCTTCTCAAAACAAAAGTTTTTCCATGCACATGGTTCCAAACTTAGCAGACTCACAAGTGAAGCAAAGGCTTTGATATTCAAAGATCTCAACGGATAGTTAAAGATCTAGCACAAGGCTTGTGTCTTACCTTCAAACATTCATTTTTACACCATCAGCTTTGTTTAATTAAAACAACCCCAGCAGGGTTTTTTAGATGTTACTAAACACCTACAAAAAGAAAGAAATGGCTGGCCAGTATCTATCTGTACAATTTTGAAGGGGATAACTATTTAGGTAATATGTATTTGTCTCCAGATGAATTGAGTAAAGCATTTTTAATGTGACTGGTCACAGCTGTCAATCTTGACAGCACCCACAGTGCTGACTAAGCCTCATCTGGGACTTGCTCATCACTGCTGGCCACGCCCACACCTCCTCACCACACCCCCACAGCGGACACACCCACAGTGCTGACTAAGCTCCATTTCTTGTGCCCATTTCCATTTCTGGAAAGCCCAGCTCAAGTGCTACTCCTCCAGGAAGTTCTGTCTAGTACTCACTATGCCTCCCCAGAACCACGAATTTTTGCTATTTACAGTAAAATGAAATCCAAGCTGTGTCTGTCTCTCCCTCTAGACTTCCTATTCTCTCTCACACATAGACAATTCCACCTTGTCAACATGCCTTTGCAGGATCTTATACACAGAGGTTGAATACCTGAAGAGCACTTGGTGTTGCTATGATAGTGTTGACATCACAGGCAATGCCAAGAGTTCTCTAGGATACAACAGAATGTTCAGAGATGGAATTGCTTATATCATTGCCTTCATCCTAATGCTCTTCCTTTACTGACCAGGACCTGAAATACCATTTGTAGGAGACCCTCCTGAGACATATCATGGAACAGCTGCTCCTTTCAAAGTCATAGATCACTCCAGGCTTGATTGGAAATAATCTAGCTCTTCCAACTTGAAAAAAATAAGTTCTTACTTTCCAAACTTTAGCAGGAATAATATCTCACTCCTTTCTTGAAGTCCTATCCATCAATATCAGCAACTAAATTCAACTAAAAATCACACTATGCTGAAAAATTGAGGAGAAAAGAGCTGCCCCATTAAGATACACAAAATAGGTAAATAAAGATGGTTATACAGTGACATATAGAAGACTTCTTGGAAGAATTTGGGCCTCATGAATTCTGAGCTTAATTAAGGATTTCCAAAGACCACAACTAAATAACCTTTTTTTTAAGTGATACTTTGAAGCTGTGTTTCTATGTTTCTACACTTTCTGTGGATCAAACTGTAATAAAAGTCTCAAGTCTCTCAAGTGAAACAAATACTAATATATTGGCATTAGAGCATCAGACAGAAAGGTATGGAAATACCTGGACCTTCATACCAAAATGAAGTAATTACACCAGGCAGTACCCACGCTAGTCTAGAGCTCACATTTCTAACCGGTGAGCTGACAGGATTTCCTCAAGTACCACGACAGCCACTCAGTATGGGACAGGCATGTATCATGAGGAGCTTCTGCTCATCTGAGGAGCAGTGCCTAAGGAAGCCAGGGACATTGGGACAGTTATGGCTCTTGAAACTTCTGTCAGGGGCACAAATTACATTTTTTTTTGAGCTTCAGAAAACGAAAGCAGCCAATGTCAGGAATGGCATACTGAATAGTTAGGCCAGAAAAAATATCAGGAGGTTCTCTAGGTGTGTGTCAGTGTCTGTACAACATGGTGACACAATGCTCTTGCTTCATGGCTAGCCGGGAGCATCAAGAATACATTTAACCTAAGAGTGCCTGTTTGCTGTGTGGGTTATGGAGAAAAATAGGTCACAGAAGGGTAACCATTCACATTCAAGTTTATGAGAGAATAGAAAGAAACCCCGTGAGCTTAACTGGGCAATGTGAGCGGAAGCAAAAACCTGGTCAATGCATATAACAGTGTGGTCATGAAGGAGGGCAGTCCTTGCTCTCAATAGTGACACATATCCAGACAACTTCCTGCCTGGTTCTCCATGAGAAGAGGCTTTGACTCACCTCACAGAGTGCAGGATGTAATAGATGAAACTCTTGCTGCTTTCATAATGGTTAAGGACACCACAGCCTCCCTGAGAGCATTCACATTGCCTTCTTTCAGGGTTTAAATGAAGCAGCCAACAATTTCAGTGTTACCAGCAAGGGGTCAGGAGACATTAGGAAAAGGAAGTCTGCAGGATTCCTCAACAGTTGTTTATACCATGGTCTTCTGGGTCAGTTTTATAAAATTTATGTTAGGTTCATGGATGCACACGCATGCACACATGCATACTCACACACACACACGAAGACTAGAAGACCTTTATGGGAGGTCTGTTCTCTCTATCATGTGGCTCCCAAAGAAGTAACTCAGGTTTCTATACTTGGCAGTAACATCCCAGTATCTCAATCCTTCAACCAAGGAATTTCTTTTTCTTTTTTGTTTTTTTTTTTGTTTGTTTTGTTTTTGTTTGTTTGTTTGGTTGGTTGGTTTTTTGAGACAGTGTTTCTCTGTGTAGCCATGGCTGTCCTGGAACTCACTCTGTAGACAAGGCTGGCCTCGAACACAGAGATCCACCTGCCTCTGCCTCCCAAGTTTCTTAAGCCCTTTATCAGCAAGTATGACCTTTGGAAAAATATCTATATCTTTATTTGCATCTCTCTCTCTCTCTCTCTCTCTCTCTCTCTCTCTCTCTCTCTCTCTCTTTCTCTCACCTTCTACCTAACTGTATGTGTGTGTGTGTATATATATGTATATATATATACATATACATGTATACAGATATATACACAATATAAATATAGATATATCTACACTTTACTGATATACTACAGAATTTTTTCACCCAAGAATGATGATTGGCCTTAATAAGAACACAAAGAAAAAATAGAATCTATGTAGAGATTGGAAGGGTGGCTGGAGGTTAGAGTGACATAAATGCCTTTATAGAGACATTTCTATTTTTGTAGTCAATAACTCAGATGGAATTGAATTCTTAATTTTGTTCCTCTGAAAGCCCCTAGGGGTCAGAGTCTTTCTAGGGCATTGTGCATACTAGACAAATACTCTAATACTGAGTTATACTTCATGTCTATAACTCTATTCATGTTCTACAACAATTACAGGGAAGACTATATGAGTATACTTAGTGGTTGATTTGGCCATCCCAAAACTGCTCCTTGAGAATGGCTGATGGAATGTTTTCATGGCGGGGAGTATTTAGCTGTCTGAGAGAGAATAGATTTGCATCAGCCCACACTGTCCACTAAAGACAGTTTAGTCTGAAAAACACTGATTTTAAACTGTTGTTTACCAGAAGATGTGCTAGTGGAGGAAGCCGGTTTAGTCTTTTCACCTGGTATCATTTACCAAAGCAACTACACATTATTCAGAGAACTCCCCCCTCCCATACTGGTGAGTAAGACATAGGACCAGGCTGCTTAACGGTACTAGGATGGACAATGAGACCCACTCAGTACAGAAGGCACTTAGTTCTGGTTCCTAATGCTAGTCTCATCTGGTCTCCAGCGGGTCTATAGATGGTACTTTCTGTGTCAGGGTCAGTTCATAAAGACCAGGTGACCTACGGCACAGTATCCAAATACTCTACCTTAATTTTCTGGATGCTGACCCTTTAAGAAGAGTTGCCAGCACAAATGGCAGCTTCAACATTCCCTTATATGTTTCAAACTTGTACAGGCATGCATTCTACCAGAAATATTTTGCCTGTGCTGTCCTCCATGCATGGTGACTACTCTGCAAATTCTTCTCACCATACCTCACATTATTCTGGATCTATGTACGGGGAAATTATGGTGATTATAAAACTCATTATACAGACAGAAGACCACCAAAGGATATGTGTTCAGATGGATGGTGCCCTGCCTGCATGAGCTCACTCAGTAGGACTTGGGGTGCTATCTATTCTATTATGTTGTTAGGAGCCTATGCTACAGGTATTGGTCCACCAAAGACTAGATTTCATTTCTAAAGTTTCTACAATAGTGATTCTAGAATCTTGGTAACTAGTACTGCAAAGTCAGATATTGCACATTTTCTGGGGGATAAGACCCAAGAATGGGCAGCTTTAAATACTGCCAAGGAATTACAAAGTACCTCCAAGGTGAACAAGAGTAGTGCTGTGTAAACGGGAGCTCTGACACCTCAGCACCAGAAGTGCTATGGAACTGTGAAACAAGAAAAATTTGTACAACAAAATGTAGACCCCTGACTTTTGGTTTCTGGTAGGATGCACAAGTTTGCAAAAGCATATGTAAAAACCAAAAGGGACAGAAGGTGTCAGTAAGAGAGAGAAAGAAAGAGACAAAATCACACCAAGACAAACAGAGAGATCACAATGGGATGCAGGACAAATTCTTGGAAGAATATTGTCACAGTATGTAAGGCATAAGGTACAGGAAGAGGAGTAAAGATTAAAGGCTTTGCAGTCTGACACTCCTAAAATGAAAGTGGGTTCCAGGACCCTCAATCTTATACCAAGAAAGAGTAATCAGAATTCCATTACATGCCAGGGAATTAAAATGCCTCAGCACAAATTTACAGGAGCTAGAATCTCACAAAGTCAACAGGTGTCGAATGCTTTTTAAATGCATGCTGAGAACTCACTCTCCACTGCCTCCAACCCTAAGTTCTGTCACTAAGGCCACAAGCTCAGGTTTCATTTGAATGAAGCAAAAGAGTCCATTTCCCATCCTATTCCTACCCAAGTTTTTGGTTCTGCCTCTCCTGGGAGTATCATTTTGGGACATGAGGTTGGTCATCCTGGAATTACAGACTTCTCAATCAATATACCTTAAAAATACAAGATGAGGAGGACTTTGCAGACCTAAGACTGACACCATGGGGTTTGAAACAATGAATAGCTATAGTCTAAATGATGACTCTCAGGGAATCTCAGAGCTCATTTTTCTCACTGTTCCTCAGGTATGTGGTCAGACTCTCCATCCTCTCTATTTGATTATATTGAGGACAGTAGGGGCTGCATGCCAGGGAATTATAGGATTCATAGCTGTCTACCAGCTTTTCTATGTATAACACAATAAATTTGCATAGAGAGATAGCATAGAAAATGAGCAGAACATGTTGAGGCCCAAACAGAAAGAGAGCTTGCCTGGAAATCAGTAACATGCCAAAGTTTTGGTACAGGCTCAAGATGACTGCTCTGTGAATCTCAACTCTCCCATCATTTTATAGAGTGTTGGATTTCTAAGCAACCATGCATTTCCTCTGCCTCCCTACACATGCGTATGATGACCACAGAGATGGCCTCTCCAGGATTATTAGCAAAAGCACAGGGTGCAACTTCACTTCGGAGCTCTCTAGCTTAGAGTTACAGAAGCCGGGAATAAGCGACACAGTCCATAAGCACTCATATGCATTGGAGATACCCTGATGTCCTTCCATGTCACTCTAGGCCCATGACTGTGGATTTAAAAGTCATATAGGAGCAGACCATCATCAAAAGTCTTGTGAATTCACCCAAGTGAAAGAGCAAAATACCCCTGAGCTGAAAAAAATTATCCAGTCTCTGATTCTAACATTTGTTCAGAGATATGTCTGTAAACCACAACTATTATTCAGAAAGCTAAGGTGGTCACTCTCAGGGAGTGGTTGTCAAATAATGTCTGAGAACATGAGGCCCCATGGCCAGAAAAATAAGGTCACCTAAGTACATTTGGCTCCCAGTTACTACTGTCTGATAGCAACTTTATGAAAAAGAGCTACCTGGGAGACATGTACTGTGATCCCCTGTCATAAACTGCAAAATTTAATTTCCCCTCTAACTCCTTATGGTCTCCTTTTATTCCCATGTTATACCCTCAAAGACAAATAAATATAAAATTTCTGGATTCACAGTACAGTAGCTTTGGCTTTGCCAGCTCCTGCCTTTGGGGTGGACAAACTAGTGTTCTAGAATTCTTACCTTTCAGGAATTATAATAGAAGGGATGTCCATTAGCTTTACAGAGATTCTATTTCCTTTGACTCATTTCTGTGAAGCTAGGCTCAAGTATACCTTCCCAAGAAATGCCCACATCTCTTTCCCAGAATTCCCTGTACCTTCTTCAGGACTACATTTTCCTGGCTGGTTTACACTCAGATGAAACACTACATTTCTTCTGCCTCTCTCTTAACAAATCCCTAAGTTCCCGATTCTATTTCTGAGTAGATTCCTCAGTCTTGCAAACATGAGTATGGGTGAATTCTCTAGGGCTTAAGTGAATGTGGAAGAAGCAGTTGGTATTGGTACAATGCCAGTGATATCGCAGGGGAGGCCAAGAGCTTTCCAGGATACAACAGAATGTCCAGACCATGACTTGTTTGTGTCATATAGAACAGGCGTTGCCTTCCTCCTAAGGTTCTGTCTATAAGAAGGAGAACTGAGGCACCCTGTTTAGGAGACTCACCAGAACATAGCCACTAAGCACCTATTCCTTCCAAAGCAAGAGATCTTAGCCACTGAGATTTATCAATATCCATACAATGTGAAGTGATGTGCTTTATTTCCAAATGTGTTATCTGGCAAGTGCTGTGAAAGGATGGAGAGAAAATCCAGCCTAGCATGTTGGTTGCAGAAGAGTAGAGATATCTACTTCCTACCTGAGATTTAGCCACAAAAACTTCTTAGAACAATGTTCCAGGGTCTCCTTTTAGCATGTGGTGCTGAAGATTGGAGGAACCTCCTCAGAACAGCCCTGCCTGGAGATGATGCTTGCAGACAGAGATCAGTAAAACAATATAACTCATATGTGACACTCTTACACAGAGAAGAAACAAAGACTGTCTTTGGTTCTCCGTTTCATTCTTCCCGAGTCATGGAATGAGAAACACATCTCACCAGACACACGTCTACAGAAGTCTATCCAAATTTGTCAACCAAAATCCAAATTTGACATGTTCAAAAAATAGCTTTGTCTGTCCCTTAGCCTATTCCAACCTTTCCTGTAACTGTATACTCTATCACACCACAGTTTTTCCAAGTGTGGTCCCAAACTCATGAAGCTTACAATATCCCATGACTCTACGCAGAGCCCAGACACTATTATCCAGGCCATAAGAGAAAATGACAACCAAGCCTGACCATGGACACTATTCTCTAGCCTGGACTCTAGAGTACTCTCTTGCTTGGAAAGGATATAGTTGCTAAACCCTACATGACCAATCTATAAATTTCATATTCTCATGGAGAAAATAAGTTTCTGCACTAAATCCATCTAGCCTTGAGCATTTTTTTTGGGGGGGGGGCTTGGGAATGTTTTAATGACTTCTTCTATTTCCTTATAAGATATGGGCCTGTTTAGATAGTATACCTGCTTTTTATTTAACTTTCATAGGTTTTATATATCCAGAAATCCATCCATTTCATCTAGATTTTTCCTGTTTTGTTGAGTATAGGCTTTTGTAGTAGGATATCATGACTTTTTAACTTCCTCCATTCCTTTTGCCTTTTGTTATGTTTCCTTTTTCTTTCTTTCTTTTTTTTTTTTTTTTTTTTTTTTTTTTTTTTTTGGTTTTTCAAGACAGGGTTTCTCGTAGCCCTGGCTGTCCTGGAACTCACTCTGTAGACCAGGCTGGCCTCGAACTCAGAAATCCGCCTGCCTCTGCCTCCCAGGTGCTGGGATTAAAGGTGTGCGCCACCACCGCCCCAATTTATTTAATAAGGCCCCCATGCTATGTATTTTCCTCTTGTCATTGCTTTCACTGTGTCCCATAAGTTTGCATATGTCATATTAATATATTCATTGAATTCCAGGAAGTCATTAATTTCTTTATTTCTTCTCTTACCAAGTTATCATTGAGTAGAAAGTTATTCAGTTTCTATGTGTATGTGCACTTTCTGTTGTTTTTTGTCATTGAAGATCAGCCTTGTTCCATGGTGATCTGATATGAGGCATGGAATTATTTCCATCTTCTTGTATCAGTTGAGGCCTGATTTGTGACCAGTTATATGGATGAGTTTGGAGAAGGTACCATGAGGTACAGAGAAGAAGGTGTACTTTTTTGTTTTATGGTCAAATGTTCCATAGGTATCTGCTATTTTGCTTCATAACCTCTATAAATTTCACTGTGTCTCTGGTTTAGTTTCTCTTTCCATGATCTGTCCATTAGTGAGACTGGGGTGTTGAAGTCTCCCACTATTGTTGTGTGGAGTTCAATGTGTGTTTTGAGCTTTCATAAAGTTTCTTTTATGAACGTAGATGCCCTTTCATTTGGGACATAGATGTTGAGAATTGAGACTTTCTCTTGGTGGATTTTCCCTGTGATGAATATTGAAATGTCCTTCATCATCATGCTTGATAATTTTGGTTTAAAGTCTATTTTATTGGATATTATAATGACAACTCCAGCTTGTTTCAGACATTTGACATTTAATGGTCAGGAATGCCAGCATTGATGTTCATGCTGTTTCAACCTGAATAATCTGTTTAAAATGCCAATCTGACAGCACAGCATGTAAATCCATCATCTTTCTCAGACCCCACAGGAGGCTGAACCTAGCAGCTGGGTGTCAATAAGGGGCATCTCAGGCTAGAGAGAGAGCTCAGTGGCTGAGAGTGTTGACTCCTCTTCCAGAGTTCCTGAGTTCAATTCCCGGCAACCACATGGTGGCTCACAACCATCTATAAAAGGTGTCCAATGCCCTCTTCTGGTGTAACTGGGGACAGCTATAGTGTACTCATATAAATAAAGTAAAACTTAAAAGAAATCAGGCATTTCCTTCCTTCTGGATTAGAGACAAATTTCTAGTTAATTCTGGTGAACAGACATATATCCCAGCATCTTAATCACTATTAGGACTGCTTATCATGTGATTTATCAGTCTGGTGTTTTAGTGACTGACCTCTCTCAAGCTAAAGTCTGTTCGGAGTCACCATTTCCAAAACATTGGTAAGTTCTTTACATGGACAGTTCTATTCTTCTACACCACAGCTTAACATTGGAGTCCTTCCCAACTCCTGAGAAGCCCTTTACAAGCCCTACCAATCAAATCTGAATGGATCTTACACCTAGATGTCAGAACTTGAAGGGGATACTGGAGAAACTAGGGTCTGTGAGTTTAGTATTCTCCTGACTCTGTATTGACAGAAAGCTGCTGCTTAAAATGGTTTGCTGAAATGTAGTCCCCATAGGAAAACCTAGTCATGGTCTTCAATCTATGCTCCTTGACAACAGAAAGAAGAAGGGGGTGTGCCTCCTGAGGGCTGTGAGAGGAGATCTGCTAGATTGGCAATAGCAACTTGTTAAAATTTGGGTCCCTGCCAGTTCCAGGGAGTGGCCAGAACCACAGAAAACCTCCCAGGTGACCACAGCCTGCTACAAGTTCCTACCCAGCAGCACGAGGAAGGACCCAGCACAGGAGCTCCTCTGCCCACCCTGTTCCTCCTCGTAATTGTGAGCAGAGACTCAGCACTACCCACATGCAGACTTTGGAGCTTGTGTGAGCTCCTCTGAGAACACCCAAGCCCAGCATTCTGAGCACCTCTCAGAACCTAACCATTCAAGCCTGCTCAGTCATGGGGCAGTCCCAGGAAGCACACCAGAGGCCCTGATTTACCAGTGAGTCTTGAATGACTTGAGCACCTCACTTAAGGTTAGAGTGTGCTGAAGTGACCAGCAGAGTGGCTCCTTGCCCAAACCAGACCTTTTCCTCATCTGCAGGGATTTCCATTTCACATGGACCAGTCTTCCAACAGCCTAGCCCTCTATCTCCCCACACAGTCCCACGGAGATCCCACTCCATGGCTTCCTCTGCTCAGCAGCCTGCACCTTCCTTGTGGTCAGGGATTCTGACTTCCACACTACATGAGCTCCCATACAGCACTCAGTAGGTGTTTCCCCGTAGTCCTCTCATTATCAAAGTGGATAAATTGCATAACCCGTTGCTCAACATGCAATAGAGTGACCATTCCTTCTGACAAGTAGGAGTACTCCAAATACTAGCCACTTGAAGAGGGATTTTCAGGACAAAAGAGTTTCTATTTTGTGCCTTAATGCTGGATTCAAGTCACCTGCAGCTAGTTAAGCCTGGTAGAAATGAGACAGCCCTTGGAGAGAAGCAAGAAACAGATGACAAACACTGTTGGGAAGCATTATTGTTACTTGGTACATCTTCCTAAGTGTCAAAGTGAGAAAAAAGACAAACAAAACAAAAAACAAACATGCAAACAAACAATAAACAAATGAACTCACACATCTGTATTTGTTACGATTTCCTAGATGAACAGATCTGATAGAATGAATCTCTCTGTGCTCAGAGAAAGTGGATTTATTTCAATGTCTCACAATCTGTGGCTCACCTTGTTCAACAAGTGTTGCCTACCAAGAAAAGTTGCAGAATCCAGTAGGGGTATGGTCCACGTGGCTGGATGTCTCACTTGTCAGAAAAAAATTGAACATGCAGCCAGAGGTAGGACAAGCAGAGAAAGAGAAACAGTTCCTGTCTTAGTCAGGGTTTGTATTCCTGCACAAACATCATGACCAAGAAGCAAGTTGGGGAGGAAAGGGTTTATTCAGCTTACGCTTCCACATAGCTGTTCATCACCAGAGGAAGTCAGGGCTGAGACTCAAGCAGATCAAGAAGGAGGAGCTGATGCAGAGGCCATGGAGGGATGTTTCTTACTGGCTTGAGTTGGGGCAGGTGGCAGGCCCGAGGAACTGGCTCCTCGTGACACCCAGGGAGCTCTTGCTAGGGTTCTGGCCTTTGGGTGGCTCAGGGCCATGGCAGGACAGATCCGTCCAGCCCCAGGGTGGCTCTGAGTGATGGTGGTGAGAACAGGGGAGAGTCTGGGCTTAGGCCCAAATGGCACGGAGGTGTCAAAGCCCCCTGCCTCTGGACGTCCCCAGCGACATGCTGGCAAATACTGGAAGAGACAATTCAGCCACTGGAATTGGCCATACTGTCATGGGAAGTGACTATCCTGTGGCAAGCTGCCAGGGACGTGGCTGTTTCCCGGGGCGCTGGGGGGGTTGGGCCTGAGCACAGTCTGTCAATCATGCACCCTGCCTTCTCCCCACATCGGCTTTCTTGCCTGCACGTTTGCAAGTGGGAGTGCTTGTGTTACATTGCCTCATCTCCACCTCCCACCACTGAGCCCAGGGCCTGGGACCTCTGCAGACTGAATTCCGGCAATAAGCACGGCATCTCCCGACCCTGTGAGTGATGAGGCTAGCCCACTCCCGCTCCATTCCCTCCTCCACCCAGGTCGCCATTTTTTGTTTATTCACACACACACACACACACACACACACCCTGTGCCATGTAAGATTCTGGGTAAAACCGTGTCTTTGGAGTTCTTGAAGTTGGGGCTAGCCCGCCGCACTACCAAAACACCTACCTCGCTCCCTGTGTGTCCACCACCACAGTCAGGGGTTTGCCTGCACAGCCCCGACCCGACCCCGCGGCCTGGGCTAGCCTGGGCTAACACTGTGAGTGAAGAGCTCCCGCCACAGATACCGGGCAGTTGCAGCCATGGCCTTTAGGGGTTCCAGGCAGGTAAAAGTGTGGTGCCTGGGGTTGGGGTTTGGGGCTGGGATGGAGTGACTTCCTCCAGGAGGACAAGAGGTACATGGTGTGGCCTTGGAGAATACTGACTGAGTGGGTGGGGACTGCGGGAGCTACTGCTCAGGGGGTGGGGCCCCCGGGGGCTTCCTGCACACTGTAAACAAGGTCAAGTATGTAAACCACGGAGAGGCATAGGACGACAGGGGGGCGTGTCCCACACCGTGGGCGTTTCCTGCCGTGAGGGGAAATGGTGAAAAGGGTGGGCGTGGCCAACAGTGACGAGCACGTCCCAGACTAGGCTCAGTCAGCCCTGTGGGCGTGCCCATCTGTGAGGGGCGTGGTGAGAAGGGGGGGTTTGGCCGACAGTGATGAGCACGTCCCAAACTAGGCTCAGTCAGCCCTGTGGGCGTGTCCAGCTGTGAGGGTGGTGGTGGTGGTGGTGGTGGTGGTGGTGGTGAGGAGGGGTGGGCGTGGCCAACAGTCACATTGAAAATGCTTTACTCAGTACATCTGGAGACAAATACACATCACCTTAATAGTTATCCCCCATCCAAATTCCACAAATACCGGGCAGCCATTTCCTTTCTTTTCTGTAGAGGTTTAATAACATTTAAGAAGCCCTGCTGGGATGATTTTAATTAAACAAAGCTGACAGTTTGAAAATGAATGTTGTTTAAAGATAAGACACAAGCCTTGTGCTAAATCTTTCAGTCTTTGTATATTTATTTTGTTTTTAAAGAGGCATGAAGGGAAAAAAAATTTTTAATTGCATACGTTAATGTCTATATGAAAATTCCATTATGTATATAGCACTGAAAAGCCCAGATGTGATATTCTTATATGAGTGAGAACAATATCCATTATGAATGAAATCTACTGGTCTAGGAGTACTCTTTTAAAATAATTTAGATCCTTAATGCATAGAGACGAAGTTGTGTACTAGAACTGGGATAGGGTACAATGAGGTATCATTGTGACCAGAATTGTATGTTTACATACATCATGTCCTTACAAGGAGACATTAAAATTTAAATATATATCCTCATGTTACTTATTCCAAAGAATGATTCAGACTAATAATATTATTTTATATTTATTTTGTCTATATGGATATATTTAATAAAAGTATTTCTGTCTTTTCATATTAACTTTAAGTTTATTATTTTAGACCACATTAAAGAGTTTAAGTCATTTGTAATCATGATATCATGCTTATAGTCAATACATAGGTAATGTAAGGGAAAATATAAGGCTGGTTGTTTTGGATCCTGGTCTAGTAAATGGACTGGCTTGTATGTCCTCAATGAGAAAGGATTTGCCTATTCCTGCAGTGACCTGATGTGCCAGCAGAAGAAGGGAGTGGGATACCTAGATGGGTGCTCCCTCTTCCCAAAACTGGGGAGTGAGGTTCTGTGTGTGGGGTTACTGGGAGGAGAGGAGAGCTAATATTGGCGTATAAAGTGAATAAACATATAAAACAATTTTAAAAATACTTTGGGAATTTATTTCCAAGCCAAACAAAAAACATTTGGTGGAATTTGATCAACAACATAAAGCATTAAAAATTGAATGACAACTTATATAACCACACTTATTCATATGTGTAGGATATGTGTACTACATCAACTGGTCATTAGTGAGTTGTTTGTTCAAACATTAAAAGATCTAGAGACAATTGGGGAAAGAAAAGTTCAATAGAGAAAATGCATCCCTAAGTTGGTCTTTAAGCTAATCTTTGGGAAATTTTCTTGGTTGATGATTGATGTTCGAGGACTCAGCCCATCCTTATCTTGGGAAAGTAGTTCTGGGAGGCAAAAAATGTAGCCAATGGGGCTGAAGAGATGGCTCACTGAGTAAAGGCAAACAAACACTGTTCTTTCTGAGGACCAGAGTTCAGGTCCCAAAGTGTACATGCTGCAGCTTAAAGCTGCATGTCATGGGCTCCAGGACCATCAGTGTATGCTTGTGCTGTAAAGTAAGCACACAGAGATTCCTGCTCCATGCCTCCACATTTTATCAGTTACCAACCCTGGATATCTCAGCACCCAATGGCATTTATAGCTTAGATTTCCAAATGCCTTCACCAGGATCTAACAATAATTTTCAAGGACATTTATAACCACAAATTCACATTCCCCCTGCCACCAGCCCCACTTTTATCGTAGCAATTTCCATTCTAATTTCAAATCCATTTATTCATGTGTGAAAATATCCTGACCAGATCAACTTTGCAGGGAAAGGATTTGTTTGCTTGTTTTTAAATTTTATGTGTATGGTTGTTTTGCATGCATGACTGATACTTGTAAGGGCAAGAAAAGTGAGTCACATCCCATGGAACTAGAGCTGCACATGGTTGTTCTTCCTAAAGGTACTGGGAATCGACCCTGGGAACTCTGAAAGAGCAGTTGCTGCTCTTAATCACTAAGCTTTCTCCCTGCACATTTGAGATTGTCCTTCAATGTTGCTGATAACAATTAATTAAAATTTATCTCTCCATTAATTCTGACTCTCTGTCTCTCTCATAGTAGAACTTGTGGAAAACAAGATGCAAATGTACTACTTCTCTTTGGATAGCTGCCTCTCATAGCTCTTCTTAGCAAAGCCTACACTATCACTTGGAATACTGTGCATGTAAATTTCAGTATTGCCCCTGATTAACATTTGAATACACATGCCCACAAATACACACACACACACACACACACACACACACACACATACACACATACATACACATTAAAGGAGTGTCTTAGTCACTGGTCTTTTGCTGTGAAGTGACAACAGGATCAAACATCTCTTATGAAAGAAATCATTTAACTTGTGGCTTGCTTACATTTTCACAGGATAGTTCAGTATAATCTTGTTGAGAAGCCTGGTGGCATTCAGGCAAACATAGTGTTCAATAAGTGGCTAAGTGGTGTATAACTTGAACTATAGTAGAGAGAGAGAGACAGCAAGAGAGAGAGACAGACAGAGAAAGAGAGAGAGAGAGAGAGAGAGAGAGAGAGAGAGAGAGACAGAGAGACAGAGAGAGAGGGAGAGAGATTGGCCTGCCACTGGAATTTTGAAATTTCATAGCTTATCCCTAGGGAAATATTTTCTCCAGCAGTTCTAGTATTCCTTATCCTTCTAACTTTTTCAAATACTGCTGCTGTATGATGACAAAGCATTTAAACCTAGGGGCCTACAAGGGCCATTCTTAGTCAAATTTCCACAATACCATTCTTAAGCATTCTGTACTCTTGAAAGCTTAGGGTTGGTGTGATGTTCATTACTTAATCTATGCCAGATATTAAGAGGAAATAATTCAATCAGAGTATAGAACCTTAACACTATCAATTAACTAAAAGCTTTGTCTTGAGATTTTATTTTCACTAATAAATGTAACATGAAGATAATCCAAAATGGGTAATGATTATGATCAAGGACACAGAAACAAACCTATTCCATTACCTGAGGTCAGGGAGATGATATATTTCCTTATACAAGTGAACATGTGTTACCTCATTGAGGCCTCAGTCTGAAGATTCAGAAGAGACAATGACTTCAAGAACTGTAACACACAGAGCAATAGAAATGAACTAACTGCCCTGAATGGAATCCTAAACAGGATTTGTTCCTTTGCAAAATGTGAGATCACTGACTGAGGACCATATTAATTCTTCCAGAGGGAGAAAAAGTCTTCAACTTGAATTGTAGCTCCCCAAGAAAAATAATTGTCCCCAGGATTGCTTCATGATAGCCTAACTAAGCAGATGCAGATGGCCTTGAGAGTAACTTCAGAATGTTTATCATGTTCATGTAATTTTTTTATTTCTTTTGATAATAATGTGACATATGTGGAGGTCAGAGGACACTTGTGACCTGTTAAGGAGTAGGTAAAATTAAAGAACATCTTAATGCCCAGGTAAAATGTTAAGCCTAAGTAACTCTTAATGGCTAGCCTGCCATTTTGTGCTGTTACTAATATTATGAGGAAACATTCTTATGTGCAAGTTTATTTTATAGTCTCTAAGTTCTTTGCTTTTGGAAACTAATCACAACAGACATCAGCTGGAACTGCTTTGTATAGTTAGCCACAGTAAGCTTTGACACAAATCAACCAACCAGCAGCACTTCCTGCACATGTGTATAAGCTCGTATGGTAACTACTTTTATAAACTGCCCCTGTTATGAACCTGAACGTGAGAGGTATCTGCACCTATTTGTAATAAAACTTCCATTTTGATTAGGTGTAGAGTGAAGTTTAAGCTCTCAAGACCTCTCTAGGAGACACGTGTGTGGGTAACTGACATCCTGATTGGCAAATTAAGACAAGAATTTTTGAGAAGACAAGCCCCATTGTGCTTGACAAACTAAGGCATCAATATTAGAAATGGCAAGTCTCCTCAACAGTTGAATGCTCCAGCCAATGGGAGTAGGATACATGAACAATAAAGACATGGTTCTAAGGAAATCCCCTATCCTCAGTATAGATTTGTGGAATAACTTGGCACAGAATGACGGTTCTAATGTGTTCTTGTTTCATTTCCTCAAATTTTATTGAGCCTTTTTGCATTAATATTCATAAGCAAAATTGAATAATGGACAGAACTTCCTGGAGGAGCTACACTTGAGTTGATCTTTCCAGAAATGGAAATGGGCACAAAAAATGGAGCTTAGTCAGCACTGTGGGTGTGACCCGCTGTGATGGATGTGGTGAGGAGGGGTGGGAGGGTGTCCCTTCCTGAGGGGCATGGTGAAGAGCCGTGTTCGTGGCCAACAGTGATGAACATGTCAAATACTAGGCTTAGCACTGTGGGTGCGTTGCACTGTGAGGGGTGTAGCCCATACTTTGGGCATGTCCTGCTGTGAGGGGCATGGTGAAGAGGGGTGAGCATGTTGCTTTCCGAGGGGCATGGTGACAGTCACATTGAAAATGCTTTACTCAGTACATCTAGAGACAAATACATATTACCTGGGTAGTTATCCCCCATCCAAATTGTACAAATTCCCGTCAGCCATTTCCTTTCTTCTTGTAGGTGTTTAGTAACATTTAAAAAGCCCTGCTGTGATTATTTTAATTATACAAAGCTGACAGTGTGGAAATGAATGTTGTTTAAAGATAAGACACAAGCCTTGTGCTAGATCTTTCAGTCTTTGTATATTTATTTGATTTTAAGGAGGCATGAAAGGAAAAAAACAATTTTAAAGTGATTCATATGTTGTCTATATGAAAAAATCTATTATGTATATAACATATTGAAAAGCCCAGATGTGATATTCTTATATGAGTGAGAACATTGTCCATTAGGAATGAAATCAACTTCTGTAGGAGTACTCTTTTAAAATAATTTAGATCCTTAATGGATAGAGACTATGTCGTATACTAGAACTGGGATAGGGTACAATGAGGAACCATTGTGACCAGAATTGTACGTTTACATACATCATGTCCTTAAAACTAGACATTAAAATTTAAATATATATCCTTATGTTACCTATTCCAAAGAATGATTCAGACTCATAATATTATTTTATATTTATTTTATCTGTGTGGATACATTTATTAAAAATATTTCTGTCTTTTCATATTAACTTCTATGTTTAATTTATTATGAATAAAATAATTTTTGGCCACATTAAACAGTTTAATTTACTTGTAATCATGATATCATGAATATAGTCAATACATAGGTAATATAAGGGAAAATTTTAATTAGCTATGAATTTGTGATTATTGCTTTTGGTATTCTGTTTCCATAATTTTCACTCTCAATTGCAAATTTCACATACAGAGTTATTATTTACAAATACAGAGCCTTAATAAACATTGTTAGTTTGGGAAGAAAGTAAGGCAGAGATGTCTAGAGGAGAAGAGTATTGAAGGGCAATTCATCTCAGAGGAAATTTAGCTGCAGAAATAACCAACATTGAGATGCAGCCTAGGGTAGCATGAATGTTCTTTGCTGGCAGCAGTCTGTCTGGCTCTTCACAAGTAAACCTTTGATCACCTGTTGGGATCTGTGAATATCAAAGCCTTCTTTGTGAGTCTGTTAGTTTTGGAAGCATGTGCATAGAAAAACTTTCAGTTTCTTTTGAGAAGCCAATAAGTATGTAAGGTAGAATCTACAAGAATAAGAACAAAACAAAGCATTAAGATATAAAAGTAATTTGTTCTAGGATTGAAACATCTTTTAGTCATGGGAATACTATTGACTCAGAGAGACAATCAAGAATCATGTTGTGGACCATTTTGTCTTGTACCTTGTGGTTATATTAACTAAACTAAATGGATGGTGAAGACACACATGGCCCATACTATATTTATGATATCATTATCCAACAAGGCCACCAGGTTCCATGATGGCTTCCATCTTATGAGGATATCCAAGGGAAACTTAGAACAAAGCTGTTGGGAACCATGAGAGACCTGAGATAAACATCCTGCCCCAGCTGGCTGAGAGACTTGAGATAAACATCCTGCCCCAGCTGGCTTAGAACCTTGGGATAAACATCCTGCTTTCCGACCACAAGATCCAGCTTGCTTTGAGATAAACATCCTGCTTGGCCCTGGGATAAGAAACA
>NW_022196904.1:17489462-17499749 GCF_008632895.1 Mastomys coucha
CCAAGATTTTTGCTTTAAATATGCTCTGCTTTACCAAGTAAATGGCTCTTGACAAGCAATGCTTCCTTGAGTCCTGTCGTCTCTCTCACCCATTCTTTATTCACAGGTTGTGACCCTCCTCACTCCCCCGAATAACTTGACCTGCAGGGCAGGTCACAAAGCAGGAGCTGTTTTTTGTTCTATGTGAACTGGGCCCCATAGTAATGAAATTTCCCATCAGGAAATTCTACTTTCCATTTTCCTTGGGGCAGGAAAATAGGTGTTGATATTATAAAAAAGAGAACTAGGAAGGCAGAGGAGAGAAAAGATAGAAGCTGATTTCACATAGCACAGTAAATCCTTTGCCTATCCTTGGCAAACAGTCTAACCCTAAGCCTGATATTTCATGTTTGTGTAATAGGCATACTATTGACACAGCGGGACCACCAAGAATAATGGTGGTCACCTTAACCCTAACCCTGAGCCTAACCCTGAGACTTACCCTATCTTAAAACTGTTAACCCTATCTTAAAACTTACCCCTTAATTTCCTATCCACCCTAATCCTAATCCAAACCTTAACCCTCTAATCCCCTAACCCTAACTCTAACACTGTTTTATGTCGGGGATATTCCTTAATGATACATTTTGAAGTGAAACCCTCGCTTAATATTGATTGTCTGAGATGTTAAGATCCACCTTTAATCTAGGCTGTAGGTTGTTTTGGTAACCTAGATATATAAAGGACATTGGACAGGGTAGTTCTTTTTTTGTACTTGCACTACTTTTTTACAAAACTAAGGTGATGTGTTTGTTCTTTTACACCTGGTATTAGGAAGTACTTACTTCTGCAGAATTCTGGTTTTCAGAATTCAGAACACTGAAGATCAGCTGTAATACCCTGCAACATGAAATCCAACAGGCCTTGATTTTTCTAAATTTCCTTGGCTGACATTATTTATTGGGACATTCTACTGAATACAATTTCTACATACATAGAGAATTCACTCTATGATTTCAGATATGTTTATCTAGAGAACCTGTACTAATCTAATTGTGTTTTTTCTCCACTGTGCCACTGAAGAAGCTGTGAACACTGTCCTCTGTTTCCAGCATTTCTCCCGGGATTGTCTGATACATATCATCTGGAGAAAGGCAGCTGCAGTTTCCTTGAGCGCTGCATGAAGCCAGAAAACAAAACTATTGTTTCCTAAAAATCCCTCTTTAGTGCTAAAAGCCTGGGCAGCCTTACATTCTCCGGTCAGACTGAAGCCTCCACTGCACCTGAGTAATGGGATATGCAAGCGATTTCAGAAAGAAGTCAAATTGCTGTGCGGAAAGCTCAGGCAGTCTGAAGTCAGGCCTGCAGCAGGTGTCCAAGCCCTTTTAGCTTTTAGAGCATACATTTACAAGACAGGGATAAATCGTATAGATTTGCTTTCCCCACATTACTTGTTTTTGTTTGGTTTAGTTTTTGTTAATTTTTTTCTGTTGCAGATTTTTGCATTCTTTACCTTATATGTTTCGTGTTTTGACTATTATGTGGCAAAAGGACTGTTTTCTAATATATTAAAGCATTTTGGATGCTTCTTGTACCTTAGTAGGCAACTTCTTTAGTTTAAAGTTTTTCATTCATGATTTCACTGACAATATATTCTAGACCTTTGAGCTGATATTCTTCTCCATCGGGCTTCACGGCGGTGGTGACAACCTCAGAGACTGACAGGCCCGGCCTCAGGCGCCACGTTTCCCTGCCTGGCGGTGGCAGCAGCGGCGCAAGGGGCTGAACCGCGGCCCCGCCCCCGCGGCTGTCAATCTCAGCCGCGGACGCCGTGACTCAGTTCGTCTCACTCAGCGATCGGCGGCCACGTCCCCTGAAGTCACCGTGAATCCCGGGCACTACCCTTTTCCTGTCCATCACAGCCCCGGGCGCCATTTTGAGCCTCTGCCGCCCTTCGACCGTTAAACCCGCCCCTTGCCTGTCCATCACAGCTGCGGGGCCTCTTGTCCCGCCCCTAGACGTCACGGCAAAGCTAGCCCCGCCCCGCGACACTGAAGCTCAGCCTCGGGCGCCTTGCAACCCTCGGTCCCACCACTGACGTCACACAACGCGCAGGTCCCGCCCCTACGTCTGTCAGTCTCAGCCTCTGTTGCTCGGCGACCGCCTGCCCCGCCCCCGTTCATCACCGCCCCAGGCGCCCTGTTTCCAGGCCCCGCGCCCCGGCGCCGCCGGCTCCGCCCCTCCCCTGACGTCACCACGGGGTAAACAAGGTCGGTTCTGCCCCCGGGCGCGTGACTCGTGACCCCATGACTCGTGACCCCGTGACCCGTGACGACCCCGTGACCTGCGGGTATATAATAAGCCTGAGAGGCCCGCGGCCAGGCCCAGAGTTCCCCGCGCTGACGACCTCTGACCCCGCCGCCGCCGCTCCAACGACCCCTGACCCCTGACCCCGCCACCTCTGCCCAGCTTGGGTCGCCCCGCCGCTGCCGCCGCTGCCGCCGCCGCCGCCGGATGAGTGAGCTGAGGCAGAGGGATGGCGGAGATGGGGGTAGCTGAGGCAGGGGGATGATGGGGGTGGAGGGAGGTGAGGCAGCGTAATAGCGGGGATAGAGGGAGCTGAGGCAAGGGGATGGCAGGGGATCGGGTAGGGGGAGCTGAGGCTGGGGATGACAGGGACAGGGAGGAGCTGAGGCAGGGATGGCAGGGACAGGGAGGAACTGAGGCAGGGGGATGGCCAAGAGTGACCACGACCTCCCACAGGACTATGCCCCGCCCCCAGCCCCGCCCCCTGCTCGTCCCTGCCTTTGCCATAATACTGTGCGCAATCTCCACCCCCACGGCCACTGCCGAAGCCCCGCCCCCCGCCGCCGAGGCCCCGCCCCCCGCCAAGCGCCCTGGCCCAAACTTCGTGCTCATCATGGCAGACGACCTGGGCGTGGGGGACCCAGGCTGCTATGGCAACCACACACTCAGGTGATGTCACAGCCCTGGGCCTGCCCCCTCATCTGCATACGCAAATAAGGACCCCACCCACGGGAGCATTGCACTCTCATTCAGATATGCAAAATGAGCAATCCAATAATTTGCATAGGGACGCCCCCCCCCAGACATCACTGCTTGACTTGAGTATGCAAATGAGGACACCCACTTATTTGAATGTCCTGACTTGCTCAACTCTCCCACCCACGATGTAATGGTCTTATTTGCATATTCAAATCAGAGCCTCTGTGATTTACATATCCCAGGACTCCATGAAGCATACTCTATTCCATATGAATATTCAAATACGCACTCATTTACCTGCCTGTGGCTCCCGGGTGACCTTTGGGCCCTCCAAGGCCCCTGCTTTGCATATTCAGGTCACTAAGCCCATTCTTCCCTATCTCAGTGGCCAGGCCTCGCGATCTGCATAGCCACGCCCCCGAGTGACATCACTGATATCACCATCTCACAGATTCATTTCAATATCCCGATGCTCATTAATACATACTAATTAGCTAATCTGAATCTTTCAATGCTCATTTGCATATCTGCTGCCTGCTTCTAATATTCTGGGTGGTTTGCATACTTATGGTTTAATTTAAATATTCAAATCACGGCAATAATCGTTTGTATGCCCCACACATCACTGGCTGATCTGCATATTGGGTATATGCCGATGACATCATGCTCTGGTGTATTGTAATGCAACTTTGCATATTCATTGACTGCCTTGACCATGTCCATTTGCATATTCACTGATTAGTCCCAATACTTTTGTTTTGGTGCTGATTTGCATGCTGGGCACTGCCAATGACGTCCTGCCCCTCGGTGATGTTGCTGGCCCCACCCCTCTCCCCGTCCCGCCCCCCACAGGACGCCACACATCGACCGCCTGGCCCGGGAGGGCGCCAAGCTGACGCAGCACCTCGCAGCCTCCCCACTCTGCACGCCCAGCCGTGCCGCCTTCCTCACAGGGCGCTACGCAGTGCGCTCGGGTGGGTGTGACCCCCTGACCCCATCGTGACCTCTCTCCAACCCCATGACTCCACACTGACCTCGAGACCCCACTGCCACCCTGTGACCCTGTCCCAATCCCGCTCTGGCCTTTGTAACCCTGTAATCCCACACTGACCCCGTGACCCCACCGTGACTTCGTGACCCTGTCCTGACCCCTTGACCGGGCCTTGTCCTCCGGGACCCCGCAGGCATGGCTGCACACGGCATTGTGGGCGTGTTCCTGTTCTCCGCATCCTCCGGTGGGCTCCCGCCCTCCGAGGTCACCTTCGCGGAGCTGCTGAGAGGGCGGGGCTACGCCACCGCACTCGTGGGTGAGTCCCCCGGCCCCGCGGCCCCCCCCTCCGACCTGGATCCACGACCCCGGGTGACCTGCCATGACCTCTGCTCGATCCCTGACCCCACAGTTTCACCAGGCGTCTCCCATGGGACTTCCATTGCCCCTCGTCTACCTCCGACCCCACTGCATGACCCCATGACCCCCGACCCCGCCTACTGACCGCGCGCCCCCCGCCCCCCCGCAGGGAAGTGGCACCTGGGCCTGAGCTGCCACCATGCTGCCGACTTCTGCCACCACCCCCTGCGGCACGGGTTCACGCGCTTCCTGGGCACACCCACCACAAACCTGCGCGACTGCCTCCCGGGGGCGGGCACGGTGTTCAGCACGTTGCGGCGCCTGTTCGTGGAGGCCCCGCTGGGCGTCCTGGGGGCGGGGCTGCTGACGTTGGCTTTGGCCCGGTGGGCGGGGCTGGTGCGGGCCCCACCCTGGACGTTTGCGGTGATGGCGGCCATGATGGCGGTGGTGGGCGGGTCCTACCTCATCTTCCACCTCTACTTCCGCCCGACCAACTGCTTCCTCATGGACGACTTTACCATCGCCCAGCAGCCCACGAACTACAGCGGGCTCACGCAGAAGCTCGTGGGCGAGGCCCGCGATTTCCTGCGCAGGTTTGCAGGGGCGGGACTTCTGGTCATGGGTTAGGACTTCCTGTCTCGGGAATGCCACTTCCTGTCCTGAGGGTGGGACTTCCGGTTTCAGGACCGCCACTATTGTGGCTTCCATGTTTGCTGTCTCCAGAATGCTACTTCCTATCGCAGGGTCGGGACTTCCTGTCGTGGGGATGTCACTTCCTGCCGCAGAGGTGGGGCTTCCGGCTTCGGGTCCATCACTTTCCCTCCTGGGTGCATGATTTCCAGTGGTGGGCGGGGCTTCTGGTGGCAGGAATGTCACCTCCGGTTACCGGAATCCCACCCATGTCCTAGGGGGCAGGGCTTCCTGCACCCCTGGAGTTGGCTCTCTTTGAAAGAACCAGGGTTGGGGTGGTTTGCATATGCAAATTTATTCCTGAATATTCAGTTTGGAGAGGTTCCTGGCCCTCTAGAGGATCAGCACCTATTTGCATATGCAAATCAGGTCATGTATGCGCAAGTGTGCTCTGAAACGCTCATTTTTCTGTCATTCTGGTCAATTTGCTTATGTAAAATAGCCAAGGAGGAGCCTGGTGCTCAAGCTCAGTAGTTTGTAAATGGCACACTTGGAGATTTGCGTATGCAAATGAGGCACCCACCATCTCAGCTGCAAGCAGATGTGAAGTGGGTGTCTCATGAATATGCAGATGTGTGGGTAGGGCCGTGAAGTGGGTGTCTCATGAATATGCAGATGAGTGGGCACACTGCCCCCCTCAGGACAGCTGAGAATGGGCGTGTCTTCCATCCAGTGGCGGGCGTGGGCATGGCTTCCGTTCACGCGGTGACATAGTCCCTCCCCCCAGTCACACGGCCACGCCCTTCCTGCTCTTCCTGTCCTTCATCCATGTGCACACCGCACACTTCGCTGGCCCAGGCTTCAGGGGGCAGAGTCGCCATGGCGCCTATGGTGACAGCGTGGAGGAGATGGACTGGGGCGTCGGTGAGCATGTGACCTGGGCAGAGCGGGTCATCCCCCTGCCTCACGCTCTCTCCACTCGTAGTCATCCCCCTGCCTCACAACGGCCGCCCCCCCCACCCCTCCAGGTCAGATCCTCGATGCCCTGGATGAGCTCGGCCTCACCAACGACACACTCGTCTACTTCACGTCCGACCATGGCGCCCACATGGAGGAGCTGGGCAAGCACGGTGAGCGGCATGGAGGCAGCAACGGCATCTTCAGAGGTGAGCAGGGCGGGCAGGGCAGGGCGGGTGCACTCCTCCCTCTTGGCCGTTCCCCTGCCTCACGCTCTTCACTCTCTTGGTCATCCCCTGCCTCACTTTCTCTAAGGCGGGAAAGGCAACAACTTCGAGGGCGGGGTTCGCGTGCCGGGTCTCGTGCGCTGGCCCGGCATGATCGCGCCCGGCCTGGAGATTGAGGAGCCGACGAGCAACATGGACGTCTTCCCCACGGTAGTGAGGCTCGCGGGGGCAGAGATGCCACGTGACAGGTGAGCCCCGCCCACATGCCTCAGCGATGACATCACTTTCTGCATCCTGGGCCCGCCCACTCTGACACTAGGCCCCGCCCATCCCCTTATGCGGCCCTACTGCACGCCTGCTCACGTGACCCACCGCCCCAGCCCCGCCCCCTGACCAGCCGCCTCACCTCCGCCCCACCGCAGGGTTATCGATGGGCGCGACCTGATGCCACTGCTGAGTGGGGACGCACAGCACTCAGAGCATGACTTCCTTTTCCACTACTGCAACGCCTACCTCAACGCTGTGCGGTGGCGGAATGGTGAGCCATCATACCCCTGCCTCAGCTCTCCTCTCTCACTCACCGCCACACCTCCCCTCACCCGCTCTGCCCACCCCACCCCCACAGGCAGCTCGGTGTGGAAGGCCTTCTACTTCACGCCCAACTTCAGCCCCGAGGGCGCCAATGGCTGCTTCGACAAACACCTGTGCTTCTGCCACGGACATTACGTCACGCGCCATGACCCGCCCCTGCTCTTTGACCTCGCCCGTGACCCCAGCGAGCGCCAGCCCCTGACCCCCGAAGCCGAGCCACGCTACCACGAGGTCCTGCGCGTCATGGCCGATGCCGCCCGCGCCCACGCCGCCACGCTGGGGCCCGCTGTGCCCGACCAGCTCTCACTTGCCAACCTTGCCTGGAAGCCGTGGCTGCAGCTCTGCTGCGCGTCGCGGCCCCACGCGCTCGCCTGCCACTGCGCTGCCGATGAGCACGCCCGCTGACCCTGACCCTGCCTGTGGACTCTCAGTCACTTGCAGTCATCCCCGTGCCTCACGCTTTCTCCACTCACCGCGCACACCCGGGTGGATGAGGGACAGCGTGCCCGACCTTGCCTTGCCACTCAGTGTTCACAGGCGGCAGCGTATGCGCAGACATGGACTCGCGTGAACACATGTGTGCCGTGCGCCATGCTGGCAACCCGGCCTGTCATGTTGCAATAAAAATAGAAGTCGCCATGGGTCTCCGCCCATCATGCATGTGTGTGCGTCGCTGCGATCGCAGTTGCGGGGGTGGCAGGGTGTGTGGTCACGCGTCTCTGTCATCGGGTGTGATGTCATATGTTCCACGTGAGCCTCGTGTGTCATGGCGTGCACTCCATGCGACTGCGGCGACGTCCGTGCTGTGGGTGAATTGCAGGGGGGGCGTGACCTGTCTCCAGCCATGTGTGTTCGTGAGCTGCGTGAGTGTCTGGCGTGTCACTGGGGCGGCCTCGTCTCTGCTGTCCTCCATCTTGGTGGACAGAAGCCTCCGTAGGGGAGGGGGGAGGGAGGCGTGGGAGACGCTGGCGCATGCGCGCAAACAGGAAGGAAATGTCTGGGATGCATGGAGTTCACAACGGCTTCCGTCTCCAGCTGGAAAATGAAAACAAACCAGACATCACTCAACTGAAATATGGATACAGAAAATGTGGCTGACTGACAACTACTGAGGCAAGGTTCTCCCACAGAACAAAAATGGAAGGGAAATTCTCAAGCATTAATGAATAGAAAAAAGGAATACACCCATCAAAAAAATGTGATTTCTAAAAGTTTTCTGACACTAAACAACCAGGAATTCTGTAACATAAGACAAAAACTACAAATTATTTGAATAAAAGAAGAAAAATATCAGCTCAAAGGTCTAGAAGATATTTTCCATAAAATCATGAATGAAAAACTAAAAGAAGATGCATATTAAGATACAAGAAGCATCAAAAATAACAAATATATTGGAAAAACAGTCATTTTGCCACATAACAAACAAAACACTAAACATATAAGGTAAAGAAATGTAAAAACCTGCAACAGAAAAAAAAGTTAAGAACTAAACAAAACATAAACAAATAACATGGGAAAGCAGATCTATACAATTTATCCCTGTCTTCTAAATGTATACTCTAAAAGCTAAAAGTGCTTGGACACCTGCTGCAGACTCTAAGAAAACACCAATAATGTTCACACAAGTAAGCCATGGTCTAAATGATTTGAGCAGAATCAGAATGAGCCGTGATGGGGAAGTTATTCAGAGGTCATCACCTCATCTAGCAAGTGAGGAGAACCACAAGGGACCTCACAGATGGCCACATCTGTCTAATGCTTCTCATCCAGCCCCAGAGATGACCCACAACCCCAGCTCTCACTGCTCAACTCTCTGCCCTTACAAATGGTTGGCAGAGATTCCCTGAGGTCCCCTCACAGCATCCAAATGCAGAGGTCAGAGCAGGGCAGAGAGAACAATTCAAGCCTGCACAACCACAGTGAACTTGCAAAAAGGCACCGGGAAGGTCCCGCCTCTTTGTCTGACTGACAGGTCTGCCTGGAGGCCTTTATTGTCCAGTGAGTCTCATCCCTCCTCAAGTTTAAATGTGTACTTCTAGTCCAGGGACAGAACTTTTCTAGATCTCAGGGATTTGCACTCTAATAGCATTTGTGCCTGTTCCTCAAGGGGAATCTAACCCCACCCAGCCCTTGGGGAGAATTCACCATTCCAGCTCAGGCTATTCAGCTGCCTGCTCCTCCCCTCTGTGAGTCATGGTCCTGCGCTTAACCAGGACCTGACTGCTGACTTTGCCTGAACTTTCCGCAGAGCACTTGTGAAACTGTCCCGCAGTTTCATGAACTTGGGTTCCCTGGGGCAAAGGACTAAAGGACCTGAAAAATAGGGTTGGAGAACAAGAGAACCACAAAGCCAAGTTGCGCCCCAATCAAGGCTTTGTACTTTACTTAGGGTATTCAGCATTTTTATAGTACAGGAGAAACCAAAACTGAATCTCTATGTTGCAATGATATTTGTATAACATAAACACCGCGGAATGAGTCAGGAGCAAAGGAGCTGCTGGGATACCTGCTGATGTCTTCAGGCAGTGGGTGTTGTCGTATCACAGCACGAACTTCCGGGGCAGCTTTCTTCAGAGATGATCTGACAGTCTGAAGACAGCTTTGTCTTGGCTCCTCAGATAACAGCCTCCAGCAGAAACCGCCAGAGTCCAAGGCTGAGCTGAAGGGGGAGGTAACACACTTCCTGAATCAAGGTGAATAACTTGCATATCTCATTACTCAGGTGCAGTGGAGGTATCTATCTGATCCAGGAGTGGAAGGCTGCAGAGTCTTAACATTAAAGAGTGATTTTAGGAAACAAGTGTCTAATTTTCTGGTTTCATGCAGGGCTCAAGGAAACTGCAGCTGCCTTTCTCCAGATGATAGGTATCAATCCTGGAAAGAGACGACAGTGTTGAGCACTAGTGTTAGCCAGCACATCTTCATCAGTGGCAAAGTGGAGAAAAAAAAACACAGTTGGATTAGAATAGCTTCTCTAGATAAGCATATCTGAAATCATAGAGAGAATGAATTTTTTTATGTATGTAGAAATTGTATTTAATAGAATGTCCTAATAAAGACTGTCAGCCAAGGGAATTTAGAAAAATCAAGGCCTGTTGAATTTCATGTTGCAGGGTATTACAGCTGATCTTCAGTATTCTGAATTCTGAAAAACAGAATTCTGAAGAAATCAGTACTTCCTAATGCCAGTTGAAAAAACAAACAAGAACATCACCTTTATTTTGTAAAAAAGAATGACAAGTACTAAAACGGAACTACCCTGTTCAATGTCCTTTATATATGTAGGATGTCAAATGAATTTATAGCCTAGATTAAAGGTGGATCTTAACATCTCAAATGATCAAAATTAATCAAGGGTTTCTCACTTCATATGGTAACATTAAGAAATATCCCCGACATAAAACAGTGTTAGAGTTAGGGTTAGGGGATTAGAGGGTTAAGATTTGGATTAGGATTAGGGTGGATAGGAAATTAAGGGGTGAGTTTTAAGATAGGGTTAACAGTTTTAAGATAGGGTAAGTCTCAGGGTTAGGCTCAGGGTTAGGGTTA
>NW_022196904.1:17499834-17504030 GCF_008632895.1 Mastomys coucha
TGGTGGTCCCGCTGTGTCAATAGTATGCCTATTACACAAACATGAAATATCAGGCTTAGGGTTAGACTAAGTGTTTGCCAAGGATAGGCAAAGGATTTACTGTGCTATGTGAAATCAACTTCTATCTTTTCTCTCCTCTGCCTTCCTAGTTCTCTTTTTTATAATATCAACATCTATTTTCCTGCCACATGGAAAACGGAAAGTAGGTTATCCAAGAATACAGAATTTCATGATGGGAAATATCTTTACCAAGGGGTCCACTTCACATAGAACATAGAACAGAAAACCACCCCTGCTTTGATTGATCTAAGGTTCCCTTGGAGATCCTCATAAGATGGAAGCCATCATGGAACCTGGTTCCCTTGTTGGATAATGATATCATAAATATAGCATGGGCCATCATCTTTACCATACATTTAATTAAGTTAATATAACCACAAGGTACAAGACAAAATGGTCCACAACATGATTCTTGATTGTCTCTCTGAGTCAATAGTATTCCCATGACTAAAAGAAGAAATATCAAGCATAGAGCAAATTACTTTCATATCTTAATGTTATGTTTTGTTCTTATTCTTGTAGATTCTACCTTACATACTTATTGATACTTATTGACTTCTCAAAAGAAACTGAAAGTTTTTCCATGCACATTATTTCAAAACTAGCATACTCACAAAGAAGGCTTTGATATTCACAGATCCCAATAGGTGATCAAAGGATTATTTGTGAAGAGCCAGACAGACTGCTGCCAGCAAAGAACATTCATGCTACCCTAGGCTGCGTCTCAATGTCAGTTATTTCTGCAGCTAAATTTCCTCTAAGATAAATTTCTCTTCAATAGTCTTCTCCTCTAGACATGTCTGCCTTACTTTCTTCCCACACTAACAATATATTTTTTAAAGTTCTCCATGTGAAATTTTCATTGGAGAGTGAAAATTATGGAAACAGAATACCAAAAAGGAATAAACACAAACTCATAGCTGATTAAAATTTTCCCTTATATTACCTACATATTGACTATATGCATATCATAATTACAAGTAAATTAAACTGTTTAATGTGGCCTAAAATTATTTTATTCATAATAAATTAAACTTAAAAGTTAATATGAAAAGACAAAAACATTTTCATAAATATATCCACAAAGATAAAATGAATATAAGATAATATTATGAGTCTGACTTATTCTTTGGAATAGGTAACATAAGGATATATATTTAAATTTTAATGTCTACTTTTAAGGACGTGATGTATGTAAACATACAATTCTGGTCACAATGGTTCCTCATTGTACCCTATCCCAGTTCTAGTACACAACTTTGTCTCTATGCATTAAGGATCTAAATTATTTTAAAAGAGTACTCCTACAGCAGTTGATTTCATTCCTAATGGACATTGTTCTCACTCATATAAGAATATCATCACATCTGGGCTCTTCAGTGTTATATACATAATGGAATTTTCATTTAGACATAAATATATCAATCACTTAAAATTGATTTTTTCCTGTCATGCCTCTTTAAAAACAAATAAATAGACAAAGACTGAAAGATCTAGCACAAAGCTTGTATCTTATCTTTAAACAACATTTATTTTCACACTGTCAGCTTTGTTTAATTAAAATAATCCCAGCAGGGCTTTTTAAATATTACTAAACCTCTACAGAAAGAAAGGAAAACGGTGTTGGCACACATCTTTAATCCCAGCACTTGGGAGGCAGAGGCAGGTGGATTTCTGAGTTTGAGGCCAGCCTGGTCTACAGAGTGAGTTCCAAGACAGCCAGGGCTACACAGAGAAACCCTGTCTCGAAAAACCATAATTGTTCCTGTCTGAAAGAACTGCAGGGATGGAAAAGGAGAGGAGCCTGAGGAAAAGAAAATCCAGTGACAGACTCAAAGTGGGATCCAGCTCAAAGGGAGGTTCCAAGGCCTGACATTATTACTGATGCCATGGAGTGCTCACAAAAAGGGACCTATCATGACTACCCTCAGAAAGATCCAACAAGCAGCTGAGTCAGATGCAGATATTTGCACATAACCAATGGACAGAAGCTGCTGATCCCTGTTGTTGTATTAGGGAAAAGCTGAAAGAAGATGAAGAGGAGGGTGACCCTTTAAGAACACTAGCAGCCTCAACTAATCGGGATCACAAAATCTCTCAAACATGGACCATCAAACAGACAGCATACACCAGCTGAGGCCCCCAACACACATACAGCAGAAGACTGCTGGGTCTGTGTTCAATCAGAGATGATGCACCTAACACTCAAGAGACTGGAGGCCCCAGGGAGTTTAGATTCCAAGTGGAATGGGTGGTCATCCTTGTGTAGACAGGGTAGTGGGGAGGCGGGTAAGAGATGCAGGAGAGTCGGAGGGTGGGCGTGGTGGTGGGGAATAAAATCTGGAGTTTAAAAAATAAATAATTAATTAAAAATAATCTGGTCAATTACAACCTTGTGTGTTCTATGAAGAGTTAAATTTTGAGGAAATATTCTTAGCATCATTATTAACATGTTTATGTTTAATAAGGACAAATGTGCCTCTCTTATGAGCTGGACTATATTCCAGAGCCCTTCACATAGGATATAACTTGAAACAACTGTGTGCTTCTTCACACCCCTGTATGAAGGACACATACCTTTATAAGAAAAGCCAGTTGAAGTCCACGGACATGAGATGGGATACCTGATTAATTCTACAAATCTGTGAGTTTGATGCCAGAAGCTCCTGCATCACTTTCAAATCAGGAAGCATGCATGGTTGGTGCAATGAAGGACACAATCTATTAGTAAGAAGTACTCTTTGATAATAAGAAGATGTTCTATATTTGGTAAATAGAGCTTTCAGATATGGCCTCAGTACTTAATAAGATTGGTCAGTTTTCCTCAGATGTATATAGACTCTGCCATGCTGAAGTAAGCTGAGGTCTTTTCTTTCATGTGGGATATTGAGATACATCTATATATAACAACGAGAATCAATAATTCACATGATCAAACATAATTATTGAGGACTCTTATCCCTTCAATTACTTAAAACGACACACAGCGTTTTTGAAAGTGATCATACTTTACGTATGCCTGCTGAAAGTATAGATTTTGCAAAATCTATATCTGTTTACATTTTGTTGAGGTCTATCAAGATTCTGTGTATAGGTTATCACCTGATCTTCTTCTCTTTTTGTTTTTGTTTATGTTTTTTTTTTCAAGACAAGGTTTCTCTGTGTAGCCCTGGCTGTCCTGGAACTCACTCTGTAGACCCAGCTGGCCTCAAACTCAGAAATCCTCCTGCCTCTGCCACCCAAGTGCACCACCACTGCCCATCATCAGTTGATCCTCTGAAGAATCACTCACTGTATCTTCAATATTTTCTTTGTACTATTTTACATATTAATGAATATTACTTGATAGCCTTAGGTAGAATGACTGTGACTTCCCTTGGAAGCTCTGAGGGAATCATCCCTGTATTTTGACTCTCCTCAATATAGAATGCACACAAGATAAATTAAATTTAGATTACAGTCAGTTTGTCAGAAATGTGCTGAGACTTTAATCCCATATGTGTTTCCTTTAAGTTTCCTAAGCTAAGTGCCTTAAATATATCATTTATGCCTTCAGAACTTCCAAAGGATTTCTTGGCTTTTTTCTTCTTCTCATTTTGGGAATTTCCATCATAATCTATATATAAATCCTTCTTTCTTAAAACCATTTCCATATTTAGATAATTCTAAGATTTTATAAATGTTAATAGCTTAAGATCCAGTAGTTAACAAATAAATCCACAGTGTATTGTGAGAATATTTATTCAGTGCTGGGGAATTATCAGTTTATATCCCCTCTTTCTAAGATTTCAATGACACCACATTTCAAAATCATAATAGTTGACACTGGAATAACAGTGAAAGTATTGGTTTTACTTAAAAAATTGACAAAATATTTCTTTTTTTTAACTTCGTTTTTTATTAGATATTTTCTTTATTTACATGTAAATTTCTCCTTTCCCAGTTTCCCCTCCAAAAAATAAACAAACAAACAAAAACAAACCCCTGTTGCCTCCCTCCTCCCCATGCCTGCCACCCCACCCTATCCCACTTATTGGCCTTGGCATTCCCCTACACTGGTACACAGACCCTTCACAGGGCCGAGGTCCTCTCCTCCTATTGATGATCAAATTTGCAATCCTCTACTATACACATGC
>NW_022196904.1:17507820-17512889 GCF_008632895.1 Mastomys coucha
TGATTCTTTGTATAGTTCTTTTTGTTTCTATTTAGTTGATTTCAGCCCTGAGTTTGATTATTTCCTTCTGACAACTCCTTTTGGGTGTATTTGCTTCTTTTGGTTCTAGAGCTTTGAGGTGTGCTGTCAAGTTGCTAGTGTAAGCTCTCTCCAGTTTCTATTTGGAGGCACTTGGAGCTTCGAGTTTTCTTCTTACCACTGCTTTCATTGTGTCCTATTAGTTTTGGTATGATGTGTCTTCATTTTCATTCAATTCTAAAAAGCCTTTAATTTCTTTCTTTATTTCTTCCTTGACCAAGTTATCATTGAGTAAAACATTGTTTAGCTTCCATGTGTATGTGTGCTTTCTGCTGTTTTTGTTGGTATTTAAGACCAGCCTTAATCCATGGTGACCTGATAGGGTGCATGTGATTATTTTAATATTCTTGTATCTTTTGACGCCCATTTGGTGACTTTTTATATGGTCAATTTTGGGGAAGGTACCATGAGGTGCTGAAAAGAAGGTATATTAATTTGCTTTAGGGTGAAATGTTGTATAGATATCTTTTAAATCCATTTGGTTCATAACTTCTGTTAGTTTCACTTTGTCTCATTTTAATTTGTGTTTCCATGATCTGTCCATTGCTGAGAGTGGGGTGTTGAAGTCTCCCACTATTATTGTGTGGGGTGTAATATGTACTTTGGGCTTCAGTAAAGTTTCTTTTATGAATATGGGTGCTCTTGCATTTGTAGCATAGATGTTCAGAATTGAGAGTTCATCTTGGAAGCCTTTGAATAGTATGAAGTGTCCTTCCATATCTTTTTTGATACCTTTTCATTGAAAGTTGATTTTATTCAATATTAGAATGGCTACTGCATCTTGTTTCTTGGGACCATTTGCATGGAAAATTATTTTTCAACCTTTTACTCTGAGGTAGTGTCTGTCTTTGTCACTGTGGTGCCTTTCCTGTGTGCCGGAAAATCCTGTTTATGTATCTATTAATCTATGTCCATTAATCTATGTTTTTTGGGGGGGGGGGAATTGAGATCATTGATGTTAAGAAATATTAAGGAAAAGTAATTGTTACTTCCTGTTATTTTTGTTGTTAGAGGTGGAAATGTTTGTGTGGCTATCTTCTTTTGTGTTTGTTGAACTTTCTTGTTTTTTTTTCTAGGTTGTTGTAGTTTCCCTCCTTGTGTTGGTTTTTTCCATCTATTATCCTTTTTAGGGCTGGATTTGTGGAAAGATATTGTGTAAATTTGGTTTTGTCATGGAATATCTTATTTTCTACACCTATGGTAATTGAAAGTTTTGCTGGGTATAGTAGCCTGGGCTGGCATTTGTGTTCTCTTAGGGTCTGTATGACAACTGCCCAGATTTCATCGTCTCTGGTGAGAAGTTTGGTTTAATTTTGATGCGTCTGCCATTATATGTTATTTGACATTTTTCCCTTACTGCTGTTAATATTTTTTCTTTGTTTAGTGCATTTGATGTTTTGATTATTACTTGATGGGAAGAATTTATTTTCTGGTCAAGTCTATTTGGAGTTCTGTAGGCTTCTTGTATGTTTATGGGAATCTCTTTCTTTAGGTTAGGGAAGTTTTCTTCTATAATTTTGTTGAAGTTATTACTGGCCCTTGAAGTTGGAAATCTTCACTCTCTTCTCTACCTATTATCCTTAGCTTTGGTGTTCTCATTGAGTCCTAGACTTCCTGGATGTTTTGGGTTAGAAGCTTTTTGCTTTTTGCATTTTCTTTGACTGCTGTGTCAATATTTTCTATGGTATCTTCTGCACCTGAGATTCTCTCTTAGATCTCTTGTATTCTGTTGGTGCTACTTGTATCTATGACTCCTGATCTCTTTTCTAGATTTTCTAACTCCAGTTGTCTCCCTTTGTGATTTCTTTATTGTTTCTATTTCCATTTTTAGATGTTGAATGATTTTGTTCATTTCCTTTGCCTGTTTGGTTGTGTTTTTTTGTAATTCTCTAAGGGGTTTTTGTGTTTCTTCTTTAAGTGTTCCTAGCTGTTTATATGTGTCCGCCTGTATTTCTTTAAGGTAGTTATTTATGTCTGTCTAAAAGTCCTGTATCAGCATCATGAAAAGTGATTTTAGATCTGAATCGTGCTTTTCTGGTGTGGTGGTGTATCCAGGACTTGCTATGGTGGGAGAATTGGGTTCTGATGATGCCAAGTAACCTTAATTTCTGTTGCTTATTTTACTGTACTTGCCTCCCACCATCTGATTATCTCTAGTGTGACTTGCCCTCGCTATATCTAACTGGAGCCTGTCCTTCCTGTAATCCTGGTTGTGTCAGAACTCCTCAGATTCTACTGTCTCTGTGATTCTGTGATTTTGGGATCCTGAGATCCTGGTTATGTCAGAGCTCCTGGGAGTCAAGCTGCCTCTGGGAACCTGAGCTCCTGGTGAGACTAAGCTTCTGGGATTCTGGAATCCTGTGGTCCTGGGTGTGTTAGAACACCTGGGAGTGAATCTTCTTCTGGGTGTTTTGGAACTACCTGCAGAGTTCTTGCCTAAGATCTGCTCAGGGCACTGTCACAGAAAGGAAATAATCCATGCCACTGGTTGGGCAGAGTTCCTGGGTTCCCTCCTACCTCTGGTCCCAGTTATATCCAGTGTTGGGGCAGATGTTTTATTCTCCTGAAATCTGATCCTCTCAACATTAAACCTCTTATGGCTCCTGAGCATGAGTTGCTTTTGCCTGTTTTTTTCTTTACTCTTAATGTTGTGAGCAGCTTGCACTGCTCAAGAGACCACAAAGTGATGTTGTTCAATGATTGACTCTCTCTTGAGTGGAGTCCAAGATAGCAAAGCATATTTCTCCTAACTAAAATGTAATGACATGCAATATATGTAAAAAAAAATTAACAAACATTACATTCTTGAAAAAATCTAGTCATAACAATACATTCTCATTTGTTTATATGGAGAAATATAAAGAAGGATTCTATTTTTATCTGAAGTTTCATGTGTTAAGTTAAAAGGAGCAGAGAGTAATACCTTGATCAGGACCTTATAATACATTAAACTTTTTAGGGAAAATGGGTTTCATCTGTTTTAGACCAGCCTGCAGCAGAGTGCAGTTATATACAAGAGAATGGAGGGTGGTGAATAACTCACTGTGTCAGTCTGTTTCTAACCAGAAATCTTTCACATCAACAAATGATTATAACCTTACTCTTTTAAAATTACAGCAGTGAGCACCATACCTTTGTTCACACAAGATGTTGAAAACATCTTTATGAAATAAAGTATTTAATGGTATTAGCAAAGCTGTCTTCTGTTTTCAGCATTTTTAGTGACTCTGGCTTTCAACAGTTGAAGAACACAGAACAAGGATCCTTAGGGTCTCTGAAGATCAACAATAAAGGAGAAATAGTGGGGAAACCTGCAATCAAAACTTGACTGCAATGCCTCAGGAATTGATGAGAATATATATAAAAAGTGTAAAAAATGATACAAATAATATGTAGAAGATAAAAGCCAACAAATGTGACCACCAACATCAGGATAGTATGGGTTGCTCTGGTCTCAGCTTGGCCTCTGTGGCCTTGATTGGTAGTGAGGATGTGCTGCATTCGGTGCTTATGTCTATGGAGGAGAAGTACCATGGAGACACTGGTCCAGACCATGATGCTCATGAATATGGTATCATGGGAAAACCGCAAGAAGATAATGCCTACACTGAATCCAGAAGTGGAACAGAACAATTTGCTTTTACAGTCAGTGTTATTTTCTGTTTTCTGTGGACCAGTGACCTTAATTGGAATGTGGATGTTACTTAAGACACTGAAGAACCAACAACGGTAACAAGAATAACTAGTCAAATTTGGAACACTTGCTCTGAGTATAACTTTACCTCTATTAACAGGGACAAGAGTGACAAGCTGATGAATACTCAGGACACAGGTAGAACACAAGTTTGTGCTTCTTGACACCAGGTGAGTGAAGTATTCTAATTTACACTTGAGGTCAGTTTGATGACTTCTTGGAGCAAAAGCCATCATGCTGTTTGGAAATGTAGTGATGAAGAGAATCAAGGCATTTGTCACAGCTATGTGGCTTAAAATCACCTGTCTAGGTCTCTGTTGAAAACCCATCAAGATTGGAGGAAAATTATAGACAAAGAGAAATACATTGGCAACAATCCCAACACAAAACTGGCAGAGCAAGAGGAGCTGAAGAGCCACTTCTTCAGTGGTTTTCATGGATTTATCACAAGCAGGCATGGAGAGGGCTTTACTCAACCCTTGATTAATGATTTTTAGGACACAGCTGTCCTCAGGATTCTCTTCTATTTTTCCATGCTTATTAATTAATTTGGGATAATTTCTTCTCTTGATCAGGAAGACAATAATCTATCACAATAGAGGGAGTTTGCCTGTAGAACAATGCATGGACTGTAACTCAGAATAAAATTGTATACTTAATGAATTACTCCTGCCTCAAGATAAGTTTTTTATTGCAACTACATCTTTTTGATCATGTAGGTCAATAACTTACACAATAATACACATTTTAACACACCATGGGGTTTGCATATGAATAAAGAGTGGAAAGAGATTAGTTTGAGTGTGTGATTCTGTCCTCAGAATTCAATAAATTTAGGAGGGAGGGGAGACTGCAAATGGTATGTAACTTAACCAATAAAATCACTTAATAATAAATTAAAGAGTCCTTCATTTTGTCATCAGTGTTAAATATAATTAGAAGAGAGATGATGCTACATTTGGAATGAATCTTAATCAATAAACAAGAAAAGAAAAGAAAAATGCACCAGAAAAATAATTAATACAATTTTCTCATGTTATAGTAACATGTTAAAACAATGTATATATTAATAAGAGGTATGATTTACACATAATAATGTGTAAGGTTTTGTAACTGAATTTAGATGGAGAAAATTCAGTTGTTTTTTTTTTTTTTGAGGAACTTTTGTACTACTCATCCACAATATAACATATGAAATATTTCTGATAAAGCCACCTGTGTTTCAATCGCACAGATGAACATATGTTTACATGTGTATCCTCCATGTTAAAAAACCCAATTGCTAACAAGTTTCATT
>NW_022196904.1:17513624-17542088 GCF_008632895.1 Mastomys coucha
AGTGCTTAATGATGATGTCTAGGAGTTTGTTAGATGTTGATGAGGACCTGAGCAGAAGTTAAGAAAGGGTGTTCATGTTTCCTTTGGGAAAATTTAAGTTCTGAAATGATCTTGTAATCAGATGTGAATTCAGGCACTCAAGGGTAGAACAAGGAACTTGTTATGCACATTTCTATGGAGTGATTTATCACTATTATTTCAGTCTTGCAAACTTATGCTAACAAGTCCTTCTCAAAAACCAGCAATTTGTCATTCAGATTCTGTAATTTCCCAGGAAATTGTTTCATTTCAACTTTTACCATGTTTATCCCATGACACATACTTCTGAAAATTTATTAACTGAAGCTGGTCTTTCCCACCTGAATCCTCAGGTTATTCCCATATCCACATGTTTTCAGTTAGATTGTTATTTTCTGATATACTCATGAATCTTTATCAGAAGCCTAATATACTTTGCTATTATCAAGAGAATCTGCTTTGTAAAGAAGTAATCCTTAACAAACAAGCAAAGATATGGATTGAGCAACCATTAAAAAATTAATAGATCTAACCACACTCATTTATACTCTAAGTAGAATAAAAAATTAGGGACTTAGTTTTGATTATCAATGATGAAGAGAAAAACTCAAATTGTAAATGTAAGAAATGTAGGTTTACATCTTTATTGATAGTCACACCTTCAGCAAGATTGTCTTAGACTCAGTTAAAGTACTTATATTAGGATGTATGAAAACAATATATCATTGCTAATATTTCATTTACTAATGAAAATAATAGAATTTAGAAGGGATATGGGGAAATATCTTGCCATTTATTACTCAGGTACTATGTTTGTCTGAGACAAGCATACATCCATGATTGCAACTGTGAAATTTTTGTTCGCTAATTTACAATTACATAGGGGTTATTAGCTTCATACATGAATGTATATATAGTCAAATAACCTTAAAAGTCAGGAATTTGTAAGAGTCATGGCATCTTGAAAAATAGGAGATAGAATATCCCTATTATGTTAATACATGTTATAAAGGATTCAAGTGTGATAATGGAACATGAAGATTTAAATTTGGATGTATGTAGGATAGAAAGTAGACAAGGAAATAAGTAAAGGAATAACTAACACTAAGTGCACTTTGAAAAACTTGAGAGAAACAAATTGCTTTTGAGGCATCCTGTAATATATTCACTTGAATGTTTCAAAGTTTTAATAAATCTGTACTCTATTAGGTGGACAGTCTCCCAAATAGACATTGCATGTTGAGTAATATAAAACTTTATTCCAGGTTTAGGTTACTTCTTTTTTTAGTTGCTTGCCAATCAACTCCCAAAGCACTATCTACCCCATGCCCTAACATCACAGGCTACTACCAATAGTGTTGGAAATTCTCGAAAACTGGGTGGCCGAAGACACCATATACTAGACACAGAACATGCAGAAATCGAAGTGGAACTTACTTTGAAGATTTGTATGTCACTTATGAGTCCACAGGTGGTATAACAAAGGAGGATGAAAAAGTTGCATGGAAAACTTTCTTAAAAGATGTGACATACAGTACAGGAGGAGAAAAGTTGTCAGAGATCCCATCCTTCTGTGAACCCTGTCAGATACCACAATTACTGGCTCAATGAGATATACCCATTGATTCAAGAGTGACATAAATGTTATGGGGGAAACCATCTACTTTCTTATTCAAACTAATGCCCTGTCCATGAGCTAGAACTCATAAACAGCACTGTTTATATTGTCTGTGGGTAGATAGGTCCTAGCAGGGAACCCAATACTAATGTTCTCCTTAATGGACATAAAATTCAAACATTTCTTGATGACTTATTGCTACACCTATTGATTGGTACATTTCTCAACCCTCATAAGAAAAGCTTTTTGCATATTAATTAACACAGGAACTGTCAACTGGTAATTATGCAGTGATATGAATTTGGTATGCTCTCAGACCTAGAATGTATATATAGTAGCTCTCCCACCAAGCCTTAAGTATCTTCACAGAACATGGGGTGAGCAGAATGTTAGAGCTAGAGGTCACTGATAACATCAATGAAACAATGTTTTCTACATTACAGGGGAGGAACAGAGAGATATTGACCCACAAGGATTGCAAAAGAATTCAGAAGACCTGTACAAGATTGAGCCCAACCAATATTGTTAGTTCTTTGTCAATAGGATAGAAGATAGATTTTCCTGAGAAAGACTAATGTCACTTGGGAAAATGCTTTCCTCAATTTACCTGTACTTAACGCTGTAGGGAATTTATTTATAACAGTTGATATGATAGTTTTTATGTAGATGGGGAAATGCTCAGCTTGGAAAGGTGTTCAATGTAGCTTTTGAAAATAGGCTGAACAAGTCATGGGGAGCAAGCCAGTAAGCTGAGCTTCTTTTTCTGTTTCAATTGCTATGTTCAGGTTCCTCTTCTGATTTCCCGCCTTGGTGTCCCCTGATGATTGATGCATCCTATAAAACAAATAAACCTTTTCTTCCTTGGCTGTTTTTTCATGGTGCTTTTTGCATCCAGTGAAATGAACTAAGACACTAACAGAATTCCAGCATGGACGATAAAGGCAGGCACAATCACACCACTCACTAGAGTTAGATTGTAAGGGATAATTGATGATAAAGAGATTCAGTTTTTAAATGATGTGATCCCTGGCATGTTAGCCATATTGTGGAGAAGTCCATATTCTGAAGAGGAGTGGATTTGATGGAAACAGAAGAAAATCAAAAGTTGTGGGGTCATGGCAGTGAAAGTGAGTAGATGTGCAAAGAGTTTGATGAGTGAGCTGAGTATGACCCAAAAGTTGAATGAAATTCACCAAGTTAATAAGAAGTATAGAAAATCATGCATGTAATCCTAGGTTGAGAAAGGTATGGTGGATGGTCATCTCATGTTTGAAAATAGCCCCTTCTAAGTAAGTGTTATGATCCCACACACTGCTGAACAACAAGGCTTTTCCTCATAAAGTTGAGGAGTAATACACAAGTGTTGTTTACTATTCTTAGAAAAGCTTACATGTATAAACAATGAATCTAAACATAATACAACATTCATTTTCTGCCATCTCTCTACGATCTTCAATATATCTGACATTGTGTTTCACATACCCTTTTTGTTTTTCATTAAAAATAGATTTTTCTCACACAGTATATCCTGTCTACGGTTTCTTCTACCCCATTTCCTGTAGGTTTCTAAACATTTTACCTCCCAACCAGATCAATTCTCTTTTGATCTCTCATTAGGAAAAAAACAGGATTCTAAGGGATAATAGTAAAACTTAAGATATTAACAAAACCAATAAATATAATAAAATATAATAAGATAAAACAAAAACTAATACATCACAATGGACAAGACTGACATAAGAGTCCGAGATAAGGGACTAGAATGTGAGACCCACTTGTTTAAATATTCACAAATCCCCTAAACACTAAACACTAACATAGATACAGAGGTCCTGATGTAGACTTGTGCAGGTCCTGTGTCTATTCCCTCAGTCTCTGCTTCTAATTTCATGATTCCTTTTGAAAAATTACCCTTTGATTCCACAAGTGATGCCACAGGGTTATGGGTGTGTGTGTGCGTGCGTGTGTGTGTGTGTGTGTGTGTGTGTGTGTGTGTGTGTGTCTGTGTTGGACTGCTGGGAGCTATGGTCTTATGGCCTTTTGGAAATTTACTAGCTTACACATACAGCCCTGAGAAAACTTGTGTAGTCTAACAGTAAGAATATTTGTGGGTGTGGAAGACACTGTGACTGCTGGTTCCAGAGACTGAAGATTGCCACCTGGCCTTCAGAAAGTCCCCGAGACTCTTGCCCCCTCCTGGAAGCCTCCTCTTGTTCATGCCTATATTGCTATCCCTGAAGTAAAATTTTCAGAGTTTGATTAGACACCTGTCTTGCTCTCATTCTTCGTGTCTCTTGTCCTGCCTCAGTCTCTCTCCCCTGCCCTAGATCCCTGCTGAACGCCCCCCGGGGCCAAGGCATTAGACATTTTTTTCCTGAATGTCTAGCACATACATATACCTGTAGAGACAAGACAATAGCATCATATGCTCTTTACCTGGTGTCATAAATGGTTGTCAGCTGCCAAGTGGGTACCAGAAATCAAATTCCAATTCTCTGCAGAAAGGCTAAAGCCCTTAACAGGAAGCCATCTATCTCTCCAATTCCCCACAATCAAATTCTTACAGGGGATCTGAACTCAGGTCCTAATGCTTTTACAGCAAGCACTTAACCAACTGAGCACCCCACTCCTCATCCATGCAGGGTTTTTGAGAAGTCTCGTAATCCCAGCAAATTGCCACAAGATGAATTTATCAGTGGCCTAAGAGGGGTTTTGAAAAAAGGAGGAAAGCAAGGATGTTACATGTACCTGCTTGTAGGATTGAGGATTCTGAAGGTCTGACAAGGATCCTGATTGGCTGCAGGTGGAGTTGGGTACCTGCAGGGTTACTAATCTTTTAATATAATGGGAAAGTTAGGAAGAAGTGTTAGGTAGGCAAGAGATGATGAGCTTGATTTAAATTCATGATTTACAGACAGTATTTTTGAATCCAAAACTCAGTGGTGGCATGGTATGGTGTCTTCATTTGCAATCTCAACATGAGTGAGAGAGGCAGTTTAATGAGTCAGCCATCTAAAGAGGATATCAGGCTGGTTAATTGGGGGGACCCATTGAATAGACTTTGACAGTATCCTTGAGACTTATAAAGCTATCTGTAATCTTTTCCTTAATTTGGCCATATTTTTTTAATAACCCCTATATATAGTTTGAATATACACAACATTCTTCTGCACGGCCCACACATAGCCCTCCTTGCTGCAGGAAGAGTAGATCCAAGCTCCTTCCATTTTATAAAACTATTTTGCTATGGAGGAAACAGATTTTCTAGAGCTGTAATTGAGTTTTCTAGTCTTTGGAAGTCCCCATCAATGGCTTCTTGCAAGTTTCAGTAATGGAAGGCCTGTAACACTAAGGCTTTGGCCCCTGTTTTTCTAACTTCTATTATACTGAAACATAAGAGGGTAGACAAAACAATGGCTGTAATGGGTTCTCTTTTAAATCTCTTAGGAGGGCCCAGAATAAGGTGGTTGAGAACTCTTTTCCCTATTGGCAACTCACCCTGTAAACCAAATGAACCACAACACAGAAGTCAGTGGAGGCTCTAAGTGCTTCCATCTAAATGCATGGAGTTAGGACACTTGACCCAGCATCTTCTGGATGGATTAAATAGTACATACTGGATAATCCTAAGAAGTCGTCTGAATACAAATGCAGGAATATTCTTGGAGTACTTTTTTTGGGGAGGGGGTTTCGAGACAGGGTTTCTCTGTGTAGCCCTGGCTGTCCTGGAACTCATTCTGTAGACCAGACTAGCCTTGAACTCAGAAATCCACCTGCCTCTGCTTCCCAAGTACTGGAATTAAAAGCATGCACCACCACTGCCTGGCCCTTGGAATACTTTTTAGCCCATACATAATCTTTGTCCTTTAACTGAGTGCAAGGGCCTGTTTGTTGCATTGTACTATTATTTGTTTCTGCAGATTCAGTGACTGATGCATTATAAGAAATGCAATCAAAGTGAGGAGGTGAAACTTTTAGACAAAATGTAACATTCAGAAGAAAGTCATTGTCAGTTACATTTAGGAATACGTAGGTGGCTTTTGTTTGTTTGTTTTTAAAGTTTTATTCCATTATAATAAGAAAAGTTACATGCTTTCAGTTTATCTGAATTTGTTAACATTTAAAAACATATTTTAAGTAAATAGAATTAAATCACATTCTTGTTTTCCTTTTGTACCCCAACTCCTCCCAGAGATCCCCTTCAATACCTACAATATCTTTTTTGTCATGTTCTTTAAAATTTATAAAATATTATAACAATAAAAATGATTATTATAAAAGTTGTTTGATATAAAACAACAATCAATTGAACAGTTTTATTTAGATGCTTGTCTACAGGAATACTGAAAATACAAACGTTTTTCTCAATATAAATTTTAAATAACTCCACACGTATTAACAGTATATTTCAAAATAATACATCACTACTAATATTTTCCTAAATGAACATAAATATATAAAGTGTTTTTGTTTGTTTTATATATTTAGTAGAGCTTAAAGTCTTGGCTCTTACTGTGGTAACTTGATACAAGAGTTACAAATGTCAAGCAAATCATTCAGTCTCACTCTTTGTTGTTCTCTTACAAACCCCCTCCCAATTTAATTGTCTACATTTCTTTTGGGTATATAAATAGTTTTAAAATATATAAGCTGTTCTGAAAACCATAGTATAGTGTAAAAACATGAAATAAACAATACTACTAATAGAGAGGCTGAGATAGGAGAACCAAGATCTCAAGACTCTTATGTTGTACACAGCAAGTCATGAACAAATAAGCTGAAAGTATATATGGATTGTATAATATTGGACCTGTTTCTCCAGTTACCAAATTAGAGAGACCATTGGATGACAGTCAACAAATTTCTAATTCCTCATATTTTTGGATTTTATCAATTAGGATATGTTGGTAATATTAATTTTCATATTAAGATATTAAGAAAAAGTAATTGTTATTTCCTGTTGTCTCTGTTGTAAGAGGTGGAATTAGATTTGTGTGGATTTGTTGAAAGATTACTTTCTTGCTTCTTCTAGGGTGTAGTTTTGCTCCTTATGTTGATGTTTTCCATCTATTATCCTTTGTAGGGCTGGATTTGTGGAAAGATATTGTGTAAATTTTGTTTTGTCATGGAATATCTTGTTTTATCCATCTAAGGTAATTGAGAGTTTTGCTGGGTATAGTAGCCTGGGCTGGCATTAGTGTTCTTGTAGGGTCTGTATGACATCTGCCCAGGATCTTCTAGCTTTCATTGTCTCTGGTGAGAAGTCTGGTGTAATTCTGAAAGGCCTGCCTTTATATGTTACTTGATCTTTTTCCCTTACTTCTTTTCAAATTCTTTCTTTGTTTAGTGCATTTGGTGTTTTGATTATTATGTGACGGGAGAAATATCTTTTCTGGTCCAGTCCATTTGGAATTCTGTAAGCTTCTTGTATGTTCGTGGGCATCCCTTTCTTTAGGTTATGGAAGTTTTCTTCTATAATTTTGTTGAAGATATTTACTGGCCCATTACCTTGGGAGTCTTCACTCTCTTCTATACCTATTATCCTTAGGTTTGGTCTTCTCATTGCACCCTGGATTTCCTGGATGTTTTGGGTTAGGAGCTTTTTGCTTTTTACATTTTCTTTCACTGTTGTGTCAGTGTTTTCTATGGTGTCTTCTACCCTTGAGATTCTCTCTTCTATCTCTTGTATTCTGTTGGTGATGCTTGTATCTATGACTCCTGATTTCATTCCTAGGTTTTATATCTCCTGGGTTGTCTTTCTTTCTGATTTCTTTATTGTTTCTATTTCCATTTTTAGATTCTGGTAGTTTTGCTCATTTCCTTCACCTGTTTGATTGTGTTTTCCTGTAGTTCTTTAAGGGATTTTTGTGTTTCCTCTTGAAGGGCTTCTAGCTATTTACCTGTGTTCTCCTGTATTTCTTTAAGGGTGCTATTTATGTCTTTCTTAAAGTCCTGTATCATCATCATGAGAAGTGATTTTATATCTGAATCTTGCTTTTCCGGCGTGATGGTGGGTCCAGGACTTGCAATGGTGGGAGTATTGGGTTCTGATGATGCCAAGTAACCTTGGATTGTGTTGCTTATATTCTTATGCTTGCCTTGCATCATCTGGTTATCTCTACTGCTACCTGCCTGTGCTAATTCAGACTGGAGCCTGTCCTTCTTGTGATCCTGATTATATCAGAACTCCTCAGAGTCAAGCTGTCTCTGTGATCCTGTGAATCTGGGATCCTGTGACCCTGGGCTTGTTAGAGCATCTGGGAGTGGAGCTTCCTCTGCATGTTTTGGGAATGACTGCAGAGTTTGCGCCCAAGGTCTGCTCAGGGCACTGGCCGGCCCAGACAGACCAGAAGCAACCTGAGCCACTGGGCTGGCAGAGTTCCTGTGTGCCAGGGTCCTGCTGGTCCCAGTTACTCTGGGCATTGGGACAGATGTTATCTGTAGGTGGCTTTTAATAAGTGAAAGATCATTGAATTTTCATCAATCTGGAAGTCGTTTTCTCTCTGGACTTCAGAGAGCATCCTATCATTGAAGTTCAGGGTAAGCCTTCAGGGTAAGGAGTGGCAGACTTTGGAACATGGATGGTTGGGTTCTAAATGAAGCCAACAACTAGATTTACCCCCTGCAACAGTGGGAACCCATGGTTCTTTGACAAGTTGGATGTAAATATTTGCACTTGGATTTGGTACTATCGAAATGTAATATATCTTAAGACCCCAAGTTTTTCCTATTTCCCTTCCTGACGTGGCCTTCCCCCTCTGGGTGAACTGAATGAGCATAGGATAACAAGGCTTTTAGTACACCTGCCCACAGCAATATCCTTTTTGGTCTCCTGGGTTTTAGTTTGGCGTACCTGAATGAGGTTGTTCTTCATTGGTGCTATCCACCAAATATCTTTAGTGTACACAATCCCATGAACCACAGAAAAAGTAGTCAGTGCACACATATTTTACTCCAGGTTTTGGCCTAATATTTGGTCCCAGGGCAGACATAAGAGTAATGTCTTATAAGTTTGCAAGATCAACTGAGTGACTATTGGTCAAAAGTTAAATTGGGGACCCAGGTACCTATGGGTGCAACACTGTGTGAGTATTTGAGCTTATATCTCTTGAAAGCATCACTAAGGACCCAAGTCGAATTCCAAGGTTGGTAAAAGCTGTTTTTGGAGGAAGTGCTAGTAGTTAAATATTTTCCCATAGAAATATAGGCATTGTAACTTGAGTTTTATAAGATTTCCTTTTTTTTCTTGAGTACCTGACATTTGAATAAGATGTACTCTGAGTCTGGCTGTTGTTCAGCCAGGGGAGCATCTATGATGAATCCATATAACTGGTCCTGTCAACTTTGAGAGGAGTGAGAGTAGTCAGCAAAACTATGTATGGTCCTATGTGGTGACTTCAAGGATTGCTTTTGATGACTTTTAATGAAAACCCAGTCACCAGACTGGTATGTATGAAGAACAGGTTAACCAGCACTTTCTTCAATTGCCTTTAGCAATGTCCAAGCTTCTTTTGCTTCTAGACAAAATTCTTCACAGAATCGAGAACATATTTGACAGTGATGTCATTAAGCAGAACAGTTTTTAAGTTAGGAGGTCTAGGTCTTCCAAACATAATATCAAAAGAGGTTACTCCCAAAGTATAAGGAGTGTTTCAGACCCTATATAGTGTGAGAGGGAAGAGAGCTACACAGTCCCCACCAGTCTGCATGGTTAATGTCGTGTTTCCTTTACAGTTCTACTCCTCCTGTCTACCTGCCAGAGCTTTGCTGCCTGTAAGCACAGTATAACTTCTGATCTGCTTCTATAGCCTTGGCCTTCCACTCTGTTACCTGAGCTGTGATGTCTGTTCCAATAACAGAACTCAAAGGCACTGGTATTCTATTACCATTTTTTTAACCAGTTTGTGCCTTTTCATGTTTCTTGGGGAAACAATGAATAAGTATCTACAAACACTAATAAATATCTATATCGTATGTGCCTGGTTTCAGCACAAAGAAGTTTATTTCTCAATGGGCATCTGGTCTGGTGCCTCTGTTTGAAGCCTCTTTGTATTGGTGGCCCCCATTAGTAAGTTGCCAGATGAAGCTATTTGAGACAATTTATTCTACTAAAGGTTTTATGAGTATAAGTATGCATGTTGAATAAGATTTATGTTTTTGGTACCCAGATGGGTAGTCTGGTGGGAATGTTGGAGCAATTTCTTAGCAAGTCCTCAGGCAGGATCCATGAACTGTCTTCAGTGAGTCTCCAATGACCAAGTTTGTAAGGCATCTTTAGTTTCCTTTTATGTAAACAATATCTTCCTTAGAATATTTAGGATTTTCTGGTAGAGAGGATGGCCCTGAATCTGTCAGTCTAAGGGCCAGGGTCAGCATAGGTTTAGGGATGGTGGCCTTTGTTGCTGCATCAACCTTCAGATTGCCTCTGGCCACCATGGTAGTTGCCCTGAATATAGGAATTGTAGGTGAATCAGACCTGCTTCTTGTCTATTGAACACAGGCATGCAAGAATTAGAGACACCCTCCTCACTACCCAGGTTCACGAGCAGCAGACCTGGCCATGTTCCTACCTAGCTGCAGCACTTGGGAAAGCAGTTCCAGTGCCTCATCTGGGATACAGGGATGTGCTGGCACTGGTTGTATGGGTTACAGGTAATCTGTACCCAAGGGCATGAGAGCACTGTAGCCCAAGTGGTAGCATCTCTGATACCAATCAGTCTCTGATCCAGGATTTTCAATTGGTGAATCCCAAAATCTAGCCCATCAATGAAATGTAGGAGTGTATGAAGAGGATGGTTCTACAAATACAAAATTACAGGATCTCCATGACTCAGGGCAACAGCAGCATATCAAAGAGGAGTTTCAGTGAAGTTCCCAAAGCAGAAGGCAGAGGCTTCATACCAGACAAAGAAGTCATTGCACTGAACATTTAAAAGCAAAGAAGTGTGGAGAAAAAGGACACACTTTGACAAGCTACATCTTCCATGAGATGTTATTTCTCTTTTGCAGAGGAAAGTTTCCAGGGTGGAGGGCAAGTATTTGTTGGGGAGGAGATGAGTAGGATTGGGGTGCATGATATGAATAAATTCCACAATGATATAGGAAAAAATCCCATTTACCAATGTTATTTTATTTCCAATATAGAAGACATATTGCAAGGTTAAGTGATGAGGGAGGTTAATGTTAAAACTGATCCAGGTGGCCTTCATTTCTCCCCAGTGCAGGGCTATTTGCCTGGGCTTCTGAGAGGTGCCTGTTACTATGCTGCATGTAATTGAGACCACCAGGTGACCAACAGTGCTAACAAAGTTGGGAACACATTGCCAGCCCACCAATTGAAATTTACTCAGAAGTCAACATATTCTGCAAAAACATGGCCTGCTGGGCTCTTCCAACCATCCAGTATCCATTGAAGAACACCTAGGAGTTCTCAACATTATTACCCTGCACAATTCCTCTTCATCTTACCCACATGTATGCACCTGCAAAAAGGAGGTAAGGCTTTCTGAAGTGGTCTGTGTAGCTTTAGTTAACTGTGGATTTTCTTTATCATGATATTTAGCATATGTGCATGTACACTCACCCATGGTATGTTTAACTTGAATATTTGTACATGTGTGTCCTGCCTGTATACATGCAATTGTATGCTCAACATTATGTATGTGGTGTATACCTATCCAGGGTATTCAGTCTGAAATGTCAATTCACACATGCTGAACAACTTGACATTTGGATAGAGGCTTTCTAGGGCCATTAAAGTGTTTTAAATGCACCTCTCTAACTAGTTGTTGGTTGCACATGCCTTTAATCAGCAGGAATAAGAGAGGGGTCTCAGTGAGTTCTGGGAAAGCTGGGTCTGAAAAGTGATTTCTAGGATAGTCAGGGTTAGATAGAGAAACCTTGTCTCAAAAAAAAAAAAAAAAAGGTTTATCTGTCTCTACGTTAACCTAGGGGGTGGTAAGCTGCAACCAGCATGCTGGATCTTCCTCTTGCATTCTGGAAAATAAACTCAGATCTTCCATGGGAAGCAGTCACTGTATGGACAGAATCATCAATCCAGGTGATGTCGTATGCTCCTGAATCTCACCCAGGCTGTAGATGTCACATTCTTGACTTTCAGCACAGCCAACTCTCATAATAGACTGGAGGGCCAGGAACAGCAGTGTGTCTATACAACTTCTTCAGGTGATATTCCTTGGGCAGCCCACATGTGAAAGGTAATTTGATCCTTTATTTTGTTATGCATGAGAAAAAGGAAGGACAAAATCATGTTAGATTTATCAACCAATTCAAGCTCCCTGCACACACTGATAATATGAGTAGAAGCAGGGACCCCAGCAAATCGGGAGTATTGGCATGGTGCCACTATACAACCACCATAAATGGGCAGCAAAACATGTGTTTTTGACTTGTTTCAAAGACATAAGTATTCCTGCCTTAATTATTGGCAAATGTTAGGGTCCCGATGTCCACCTGATTTCCTGCCAAGGGACTATCAAGGAACACTGACTACTCATCTACACAGTGCTTCCAAAAGGATCTAGCAGGGGGCACTGGACGCACAGCTCTTCAATGTGTCCCACAGCACCAGCAGGAAGTCCTTACTTCACAGCTCCTCACTGCTGTGCACAGGGAACAAACAATCCTTGGACAACTCCAGATATAAGTTACAGGAAATAATTATTGCACATATGGATGCCCAGTTTCCTTCTCTGTAACAGAGGGGACTTCTGGTTCATGGGGAATATGTGGTTGTTTTCATCAGCAAGTCACTTTTCTCAGAATTGTGCATTAAGATTTGTGGGGTGGGATGATGATTGATTTTAAAGAGAGTGCCATGCATTCTAGACTGACCTCAAACTCTCTGTGTGGAGGATGACATTGAGTATCTGGTTTACTTGTTTCTACCCCTTAATCCTAGGTTTCTGGCCAGCTCATTTGATCTGATGCTGGCCAAGAACACAAGAAGTCCTACATGATTGGCACACTGAGCTAAGGCACTAATCTGGTCATCGTTGTTGTTTTTAGAGATTCACATGGTCACCAAAGCTAGACTACTGCTATCTATATATTCTGGGCTGGCCTTTAATTTAAGGCTAACCTCTTGTCTACTAAGCCTCCAGAGTCCTAAGATGACATGCATACTCCTTCACTCTAGCTCTGATATCTAGTCTTAATTAAAATCTCAGACTCCTTTGAACTCACTAAATGTGAGTCAGGTGATATTTCCCATGGGGCAAGGGTACTACACCTTTATTTAAATAGTGTGCATACAGCTCCATCTGGCAATTTTCCTCAGCTGCATTTGGGCTCAGGCTTGTAGTGGCTTGTGCCTTCTCTTCTGTCCAACCTGATGCATAGAGAATTTAGATGAGGTCAGATCCATGGCTGCTAGTCAGAACACACCTGCAAACTACCTGACTACACAGAGATAATCCAGAAAATTGTTGCCCATTAACCCGTGTTTCCTTGAGATGATATGGGACTGGTACAGCCTCCTTCTCCTCCATTTAACCAGTTCATAACTCACCAGCTTCAGAAGATGGAAGTACAGCTACAGCTCATGTTGAGGGTAATTGGAGATATTCTCCAGTAGGAAAAAGAACTCATCTAGAGTGAAAGGCAAGAGAAAGAAAGGAAGGAAGGAAGAAAAGAGGAAAGAAAGAAAAACCCAGGGTGAGTAGTACAGACATGTAAGTCCATAAATGGACTGTTGAGGCAGGAGGATCAAGAATTCAGGGTCTCCCTCAGCTACAGAGTGAGTCCAGGTCAGCCTGATCTACAGAGTGAGGCAGGACAATCAACAGTTCAAGGTCTCCCTCAGCTACAGAGTGAGTCCCAGGTCAGCCTGATCTACAGAGTGAGGCAGGACAATCAAAGAGTTCAAGGTCTCCCTCAGCTACAGAGTGAGTCCCAGGTCAGCCTGATCTACAGAGTGAGGCAGGACAATCAAGAATTCAAGGTCTCCCTCAGCTACAGAGTGAGTCCAGGTCAGCCTGATCTACAGAGTGAGGCAGGACAATCAAGAGTTCAAGGTCTCCCTCAGCTACAGAGTGAGTCCAGGTCAGCCTGATCTACAGAGTGACTCCTCAGCCAGGACTGCTCTTGCCCAGCATGCAGGAAGCTCTGCTTTTCTTTCCCAGAACCAAATAACCCAGGATTGGTAGGTAAATTCTGTAATCCCTACATTTGTTAGGGGGAGACCCAGAATTCAGAACCCAGTCATCTACAGCTGTATATATAGAAAAACAAACAAACAAACAAACAAACTCATTTGGCAGAGGGCAGGAGTATCGCCAGTCCTTGGCTACCTTGGTGGCATACAGAAACTTGGAGTCAAAACAAGAGGAGAGAAATACAGTGAAATGATTCCTCCCTAGGAGAACCTGATAAGGATCTTGAGAGGTGACTCAGCAGTTTAGAGAACTGACTGCTCTTCCAGGGGTCCTGAATTCTATTCCCAGCAACCTCATGGTGACTCACAACCTATAGTATCCTCATACAAATAAAATAAATAAATATTTCTCTATAAAAAAAGGAAAGACCTGATATTGTGTTACAAGGGGAATTAAATCCATGTTCACTGGGAAAGAAAAAAAATGACATGAGTATGAAGTTTAGCCAGTCTTTACTGAGGAGAAAAATGTAACAACAAAGTTGGAAAATTATAGATAGTGCTACAAATAGGGACTTCATTTGTTCATGATACATATATGACCACAGAGTGAGGTGTGTGTATGTATGTGTGCATGTGTGTGTGTCTGATTATTTGTCCTCAAATATGGAGGCTAGTAATACTCATCAAATGCTTTTCCACTTTAATTTTTGAGATAGAGTATGTCAGTGATCTCAGGCCAGCAAACTCCCACATCTGCTTCTCTTGACTACCAGGCCTAAGAGGACACAAGTAAGCTGCCTTGTCTCATTTTAACAGGGTCCTTTTGTTGCACTATGACACTTTATCATACACACCAGTTTCCCGGCCCTAGACATTAAATACGATGGTTCCACATAGTTAGAGTGTGCATATCCTTTAAAAATAGGATACCATCAGCCTGGAACTCACTCTTGCCTATACCGGACTTGATCTTTAAATACTAGACAGGGCTGAGTGGCTCAAATGAATATTACTACATTGTCAGTGTGAAGACAGAAAGGTGAGCATCCTGCTCAAGGTCATCTTTGGCTACAAGATGTCCTGATGGGACATATGGGACCCGGAGTAAACCACAAATGCTAACAGCATTGAAGTACACCTAAGGAGGAACTGAGGCAGCAGGATCAACAGGAAGTAAAGGGCAGTATAGGACATTCCCTGAGTTCCACTCCATCTGCTTTATAGATGAGACAATGTGAGCACTAAAATCACCATAATAATACTATTCCTACTAAACTATTCCTGTTTCATGGCTTCTTCCTGAGGGAAGTTCTTTTCCTCCATGAGGGTCTTTTTCTGCAAGCTATCCCCAGAGGGGGAGCCTATGAGGGTTACACACTCTTAGGTGCATGTAGGGATCCTGAAAGCTCCTCTTGGGGACTTCAGAACAACATATTCCTGTTAGGCTTATATTCAATGACTCTCACGGTCCTGACAATGCTAGGGCTTGAGGTTCCTGGGAAAATCTGTATGGAAGTAGGTGGTGAACATTCCTCACTGTCCCTGATGATGAAGTGCCTCATGATTTGATGAATGGTAGGCTTCCTTCTGGGATTGATATTCAGCATTTCAATGATGACCTTCAAAATATCAATGGAATCATGAGGAGGAATGCTGAAGTTTGCAGCAGTGATTTGCATTCTTACTTCTTCAAATGATCTGCCTCAAAAGGCAAGCTCTAGGCCACCATGAGAAATAGTAGGATCTCTAAACTCCAGATATCCACAGGGATGCCCTCATATTCCTCTGCTTGCAAGCATTCTGGCTCATAGTACAGCAGTGTGCCACAGAAATCAGTCAGCTTCTGCCCAGGAATCACTTTAAGCAGCCAGGCCAAAATCACACAGCTTGGCTTCCCCCTGTAGTCTATCAAAATGTTGCTGGCCTTTGTGTCTCTATGGACAGTGTGATGGTTGTGGTAGTATTGCACAGCATATACTATCTGAGCAAACATCATTTGAGCCTCTCTCTCCTCCTCTGAAGACACTACCTGGATGATGTAATCTAGAAGCTCTCCCTCTGAGGCATATTCCATCAAAAGGTACTTGGTCTCTTTTCTCTGGACCACATGAAACAGCTTGATAATGTTAATATTGCTAAGTGATTTCATAATCCTGGCTTCCCTGCCGATGAGTGGGGCACACTTCTTGGTATAAAGATTTTTTTTGCAGCCTGAGAAGTCAATGTGGGAATATGGAAGCCAGTTTCACCACTGAAAAGTTTCCTTCACCCAGAGTGGCCAGCATCTTATAATTAGTGATAAAATTCTTCTTAATAGAGTAGCAGCCTTCAGATCCTATTCTGTCATCAGGCCCTCCATGATTTGTATAGAACCAAACTTGCAATGGAAAAAAAAGTGTTCAAAATTGGGCCCAAGAGAATGTTTACAGTTACAAAGTCCTAACTCAAAAAGACAAGCCAAAAATCAGAAATAAGTCAGAGAGCCTAGGCAGGTACTTTGAATATTTGGGAAGAGAAAAATAAAGCACCTTCTAATCCTGTAGACAACACTGTGACATAGACCAGGTTGACAGGGACCAATTGCAAACTGAAAGAACAAAACAAAGGATCAAAGACAGTAAGAGCTGCTCATTGTAAAGGACAACCATCCTCTCTCCTAATTTCAGCACACATTGGGAGCAAATGCACCAAGAAAATCAGGTTCAAGAGGAGTAGATTAGACAACAGACACTCCAAACCCCACAGTGTACAATGTGGGGAACAGGCTCTGGAGTCCAGAATGTCAGCTAGTCCTGCAGAGGACCTGTATTTGGTTCTCAGGACCCAGGTCAGGTGGCCCACAACTGCCTTAAGTCCATCTCTAGAATTATCCTACCCCTAGGGCCTTTAAGGGCAGCCATACAGCATACTCACAGACACTATACATCATTGAAATACTGGTACATATCTTTCTATATAATGTTATTTATGTACAGAAGAGGGCATCAGATTCTCTGGAAGTGGAAGTACAGGCAGTTGTAGTGAGAGTTTTGGTTTGTTTCAAAATACAGCTACAGTATATGAAAACGTTATTGTTTTAACTCTAGGTATGTGATAAGAGGCTCACATCTAACTGTAACTCCATTTCCCAAAAATCTGACTCCCCATTGTGACCTCCACAGCAAGCATCAAGAACATGGTGCTCAGAAATACATGGAGGCAAAATATTCATAGACATAAATGAAAACAAAAAATATTTTTTCTCTATATATCTTTTTTTAGATATTTTCTTTATTTACATGTAAATTTTTCCATTCCTAGTTTCTCCTCCAAAAAAGAAAGAACAAACAAAAACAACAAAAACAAACCCCTGTTGCCTCCCCCCTCCCCATGCATGCCACCCCACCCTCTCCCACTTATTGGCCCTGGCATTCCCCTACACTGGGGCACAGAACTTTCACAGGGCTGAGCTCTTCTACTCCTATTGATTATCAAATTGCAATCTTCTACTATACACATGCTGCCAGAACAATCAGACCCCTCCATGTGCAGTCCTTGGTTGGTGGTTGAGAGCCTGAGAGCTCTGAGGGTAATAGTTCATAGTTGTTCTTCCTAAGGGGCTGCAAACTTTTATCTTTTTATTGGATATTTTATTTATTTACATTTCAAATGTTATTTCCTTTCTCAATTCCCTTCCCAGAAACTACTATCCCATCCCCCTCCTCCTGCTTCTATGAGGGCGTGTCCCCCACCCATTCATCCATTCCCACCTCCCCTCCCTTGCGTTCCACTACACTGGGGCATCAAGCCTTCATGTGACCAAGAGCCTCTTCCATTGAAAAATAAAATGGAAGATAATAAAGAACATGAAAAATTAAATGCATAAAACAAGCTAGCAAATACACAAAACAACACCAACAAAGCAAACCATAGTCACCAAAGGAGAGCAAACTTTTTCTTCAGTGTCCAAAGTTCCCTAAGTCCGAGTATAAACTCTCAGTAGCATCAAACTCTAGATGATTTCCAGGCAACCTTCAGGTTTCATACTGTAAGGACAGGAGGCAGCCTCAGCTATAGCTATAAGTGGACCAATGTCTATCATTCCCTACAATGGTTTCTGGTGAGGTCAGAGCAAAAGATGGACCAATGGTATCTAAGCATAGCCCAATGGTTTTCTTCACATTGAGTCTTGGTGGACAGGTAGGCTGATCTTGGTCAGTGAGGCAGTAGAGGGCTGGTTACACTCAAATATCTGTCCCCAGTGTTGCCTAGTGACGCACTTCTTCCTGCTAGGCCCACTGCCATAATTTCCCCCAAAGCACTCAAACTGATGGGGATAATGTTCAAACACTTGACACTCTGTGGAACTTTTAACACCCTAACGTTAACAAGGATACCTTTTCTGTTAACAAGGAATCCTAAGAATGATGATGAGCTCCCTGTTAACAAGGAATCCTAAGAATGATGATGGGCTCCCGAGCTTTGGTCCTCCCACAGTTAAGGACTCTGATATTCTTTGGCTACTAGATAGACATTTTTGCTTTTCATCTAGACTCTAGCCTTTATGATAACTTTGTAAAATCTCATGTCTTCACACAAAGTATTCAATTATTTATTTTAAACACATATTGATGGGTGCTAAAGGATGATAGCTATTCACTACATTGGTAGTTGGGAGAAAATACTGTTTTCTATGGTACCCCAGGGTTTGAGGCTAAAATCTGTCAGGCTTAGAAAGCAATGACACCATTCATCCCATATTCCACAGACTTCTCAGCAAAACCCAGGATCCAGAAACACTAACAATTTCCCTCTGCTCTTCCAAAGGGACAGGAGTTTGTAAGGGAGTTCTGTGAAGTGCTAGACAGACCATTCCAGCACTAGGCAGTTTTTCTTTGAGTTCTTTGGCCAGCAGATCTCAAGGTCACAGGTTTGATTTTTTGTTTCAACATCATTAATGCGCCCACCTCCTGTGCCTGATAACACACTAGGTTTTGTAACATATTCACCCTCTTTATGACAGAAGATACCCCTATGGAATGACAGCTACAGACAGAGGGACCAAAGTAGGTCAACAACTCAGTTGAATATAATAAAGTCTCTGTACTTGATGACCCATTTGGTGAAAAGAGTTGGTCAGTTTGGACGCCATACTCTCAATTATTAGCAAACTTCAGTAGGATCATTTTCATATATGTTAGTAAATTTCCACTGCCATAGTTTTTCATAACATCTCTCATATGCTAACCCCCAATTCCAGCTCTCTCTTTCTCCACATTTCCTCTCTCAAGCCTATGTCCCCTTGCACTCCTGGTCCTGTTACAGTCCACTCCCCAGTTCACACAGAACAGCTAATCTATTTCCCCCTTCCATGAAATCCATGTGTCCCTCACTAGAACATTTCTATATACCAATTTCCCCTGTGTTTATCAATTTTTTACTGGCTAATATGCATGATTAAGTGAATACATACCATATCATAGCATAGTTATGTTCCTGTATCTGAGTTACTTCATTCAGGATGAATTTTTCCTAGCTCCGGCCATTTGCCTATATACTTCATGATGTGTCTTTTAAACAACTGAGTAATGATTCATTGTGCAAATGTGCCTTGTATTCTTTATCCTTTCTTTTGTTGTGACTTCTAAGTTGTTTCCTGTTTCTGGCTATTATGAATGAAGAGAACAGTAACAATTCCCTTGTAGAGCACATTCCCTTGTAGTAGAATGAAGTGTACTTCAGGTATATGTCCAAGAGGGCTGGAAATCTATTCCCTACTTTCTGAGGAAATTCTATTCTTATTCTCATAGCGACTGTACAAGTTCTCAATTTCACCAGCAATGGATGAGCATTTTCCTTACTGCACATCTTTGCCAGCATGAGCAGTCATCTATGTTATTGATTTTTGTCATGATTACAGGTTCTAGATAGAATCCCAAACTAGTTTTTATTTACATTTTCCTCATGTCCAAAGATTGCCAAGGGCTATTTAATAGGAATGACAAATAGCTTTACAACTCATGGAATGTAGTCAGGCCCACTGATTACCACAGCCACATGGGTGAGCTTCAGAGTAGCATGTCCCAAAGGACCATGTGTCTTGAGGACGTCATGCTGTTATGGAGTTCTGCTCTGCTTGCTGCCCTCCTATCTCTCTTAATCTAAGAATTCTATGAAAACTCTCAGGGGGCTTCCAGTTCTTCACTGAACAGGATTTCTGGCACTCACAATAATAATGCTTGATCTCTTTCAGGCAATGCTGCTGGAACAGATTAATGATTAAATCACTACACTAGAGAAGAACTTAGAGATGTAGATTGTGAGCCCTGACCACCACCCCTAGGAATCATTTGGAGAGATAAAGTTGTTAGTGAAACTATATTGAGCTGTTTTTACTACTGGCTCTGATGTAGAAAATCTTAGGAAACAATTTGAATTTCAAAAAGATGCACTCTTATTAGTCAAGCTAGGACCTTTTATGATCAGAGAACAAGAACAATGATAGCACAAGCTGATGAGACTCTCATTGTTGCTGGACTTGTAATGGTAAATTTTTAATATTCATTTTGCCTCAACTTCATGATAATATTTATAAAGAATGGCTGATGAGTATATATGCATTCTGAGGATTTAGTTAGATAAGACTGACTTTTATATAAAAATTTAGATTTTTGAATTTCTCTAAACTTTTTCCTGGATTAATTTAAAAGATAAATAATAAAACAGTTCATCATTTCTTTATAACCACAAATTGCTACCTACCTGTAAGGGGAAATGGCTAGGAAAACTACCATGTTTGTGTGCACTTTGTGAAACTATAACAAGTTGCTTACTTACAAAGTACCTGGGTGTCTGGGAATAATTTGTTTTCTTTACCTATACAACTTAATGTCATTTCTTGTAAAGCTGTTGGGGAACACACTGTTTTTCGACAATCATTTACTAGAAGAAATCTCTAACATAACCACAATGTAATTCTATGCTGCTTGAAAGATTTTGCTGGGATATATAAGCTATGGAATAAAGAATAAATTGTGGATAGCTGGTAAATTTGTTCCTTTCATCCATCAATTATGTGTATGTGTGTATATGTGTAAGTTTTGTGTGAATGGTGGTTTGGAACACTGTTCCCTCCACCCATCAACTATGTGTATAAATGTAAGGTTTCTGTGAGAGGGGGTTGGAACCCTGTTCTACTACATGTATGTATGCATATATGTAAAGATTTTTGGTGTACCAACCAAGTACTATACATGGTGGGATTGATTGTTCTGGCAACATGTGTATAGTAGAGGATTGCAAAGTCGATCATCAATGGGAGCAGAAGCCTTTGACCCTGTCAAGGTTCTGTGCCCCAGTGTAGGGGAATGCCAGGGCCAATAAGTGGGAGAGGGTGGAGTGGCAAGCATGGGGAGGGGGGAGGCAACAGGGGTTTGTTCTTGTTGGTTTTTTGTTTGTTTGTTTGTTTGTTTTTTGTCTGGGAAACTGGGAAAGGAGAAATCATATAACATGTAAATAAAGAAAATTTCTAATAAAAAATTCTAAAAAAAAAAAAGATTTTTGGTGTATGTTAGAGCTTTCTCTATCCACTAATTGTGTATATATGTATGTATGTGTGAAATGCTTGGAGCTTACTCTAACCATTTTATGTGTGAATGTGTATATGTCTGTCTGCAGGTCTGTATGCAGGTATGTATGTATGAATGTGTGTATCAAGTTATTGGACTGTGTCTTTTATTTCAGCCAAGCAATGTGTGTGTGTGTGTGTGTGTGTGTGTGTGTGTGTGTGTGTGGTGTATGGGTGGTGTGTGTGTGTATAGACATCATTTTGCTGGATCTCTCTTTTGATCCTTATAAAGTGTCCTTCTCCAATTCTTTTGGTAACTTCTGGTTGAAAGACTATTTTATTAGATATTACAATGGCTACATCCAGTTGTTTCCTTGATCAGTTTGCTTGGAAAACATTTTTCCTTTGTTTACTCTGAGGAGTGTTTATATTTGTTCTGAGATAGTGTTTATATTTATTCTGAGGTGTGTTTCTTGTGTTTTGTGAAATGATGGATTCGATTTACATATTTACTCTGTTACCCTGTGCTTTTTCATTGGTGAATTGTGTTCATTGATGTTAGGAGATATTAATGACCAATAATTGTTACTTATTGCTATTTTGTTGGAGGTGTTATTGTGTATATGTGATTCTCTTCTTTTGGTTTTGTTGTTAGATGATTAAATTATTGTGTTTTCTTTTCCTCCTTGTCTGGACGTTTTCTTTCTTGTATCCTCTGAAGGGCTCAATTAGTAGAAAGATATTGCTTAAATTTGGTTTTATCATAGAAAACGTTGATTTTTCTGTCTATCTTGATGAAACATTTTCCTGGGTATAGTAGTTTGGTTTGATATCCATGGTATCTTAGAGTCTGCAAGACATATATTCGGGCCATTCTAGCTTTTAGATCCTCTGATGCTAAGTCAGATGTAATTGTAGCAGGTCTGCCCTTATATGTACTTGTTCTTTTCTCCCCTTAAGCTTTTAATATTCTTTCTTTGTTATATTTAGTGTTTTGATTATTATATGGTGGCAGGATTTTCTTTTCTTATCCAATCTATTTTGGTTCTTGTACTTTTATAGTCATCTCTTTGTTTAGGTTAGGGAGGTTTTTTTTCCTATGACTTTGTTGAGGATATGTTCTGGGCCTTTCAGTTAGGAAACTTCTTGTATTCCTCTTATTTATTCTTAGGTTTTGTCTTTTCCTAGTGTCCCAAATTTCCCGGATGGTTTGTATTAGAAATTTTTTATTTGTCATATACTTTAATCTATATTCCAATCTCTTCTATTGTATCTCATATGGCTGAGATTCTCTCTTCTATCTCTTGTGTTCTGTTGGTGATGTTTGTGGCTTTTCTGTGTTTTCTTTCTCCAGGGTTACCTCTGTTTTGTTTTATTTATTATTTTCTATTTCTGGTTTCTGGTCTTGAACAGACTTACTCATTTCCTTCACCTGTTTGTTTGCATTTTCCTGTAATCTTGTATATTTATTTATTTCCTCTTTAAAGACTTGTTTGTATTTTTCTGCATTTTAGATTTTATTTATTTATTCATTAAAGGCCTCTGCCTTCTTCATGAGATGAGATGTAAAGTCATTGCTTTTCAGGTGTGTTAGGATACCCAGTACTTGCTGTAGTAGGATAGCTGTTTTCTCATGGTGTCATATTGCATTAGCTTTTCCTTGTCACATTTTTGATCATGCCTTTAGCCATCTTGTTGTCTCTGGTATTAGCTGGACTGGTAGTCCCTGGTACTAGCAGGCCTCTGGGACTCTTTTTTCCAAGTTTCCAATATATCTTCTAGGAGGCATGCAGAGCTTTGGGCCAGAGTTTGAAGTGCAGATTCTCAATTGAAGTTAGTCTAATGGACAGGAATATGGGGAACATAAAGAATGCCTTTGGCCTCAGAGCTTCTGAGCTTCATGGGGCCCAGCATGCAAGAAATTGGGGAGTGAGTATCTTACTTGGTTGTTCTGGGTGGCAGGAAGCTTCCTGGTGATAAGGACCAGCCTTGGCTTGTGTTCTTAGGAAGTGGTATTTGGGAGCCACATAAAGAACGACTTGAAATCGATTGTGGGGTACAAGTTAACATCCTTGATTTCTTGTGACACTGCTTTCTAAAGATAACCAGACAGCTCAGCAAAAAGAGATCAAAGGCCAGTCTTTTATTTATATATCAGTTCAGTCACTTCAGGCTCCCTTTTGATTATCCAACAAATTAATATTTTTGAACTCATCCCCTTGACTCCTAGGAAAAGACAGCAAGCACATTACTCTAAACATTGCAAACCAAACCAAACCAAACAACAACACAGAGATCTGCCTGCCTTTGTAAAGACAGACAATAAGCTAGCAAGATAGAATCCAGCACTGAGATCACTGATCACATACACTGGGTTCTAAATTCCCTTTGTTCCAGGATGACTTTGAATTCAGGAGTCTGCCTGCCCTTCTATCTGCCTGACTTTGTATCTTTGTGACAAGCTGGCTTATAGTGCAGCTGCTTCTGTTCTTTTTGATTTATGAAGCCTCTCATAAATTTCATATTACATCCTTATGTTTTAAATAGGTAGAAATTCTGTTTATATTTTCGAATTCATGTTTTCAGTGTTCTTTCTTACAGCCTTAAGTGCTGTCCTGGAGGTCACAGCATTTACCATTTTCCTAAAATATAGACAGACTCTCACCTCCTAGGAGTCATTAACCTTGACAGAGAGGACATTCCCTGAAAACCTAGCCTGGAAGAATATTTTCTGATAACCATCAACATTTGTGGAGTCCCCTGCCCTGCTGGCTGTGTCCCAGGATTGGGAACGTGTCATACCATTTCTTTCATGGCCATGAAGGACTCAGTACTATAAGGCAGGCAGAACTATGGGCCAGGGAGAGGAGTATAGATCTGAGATTGCAGATTGAGGTGTGGAAATGGACCATAAAAGAGCTATTTCTTTATTTTTGCATGTATTTTTGAAATTTAACCTGTTAATTTCTGCCCTCTTTAAAGTTATCTCATTTTTATTCAGGCCTTCTTTGAATTTTATTAACATGTTTGCATTTGTTCTTTTCTTTGACTAATGTTATTATTTATTCTTTAAGGATTTCATACAATATAGCCTAATCATACTTTTTCCCTGCTCCAAACTCCTCCCAGATTTTCTACCTCCTCACTCACCCAACTCTCTCTTTCTCTATCTTAAAAAATCAAAACTATGGAAACCAGTTTGTGTTAGTTGACTACAGGTGACAATGTGGTTTCCATTCTCATTCTCCAGCCTGAGAATGTGGTTGATATACTCAGTGTCAATCCATTGAAGCAAATTGAATTTCTTTCTCCCAGCAGATATCAATTGTAAACAACTTCTTGCTTGAGGATGGAATATCATGCTTATTTCTCCATACTCTGATTTTTGTGTGATTTGAATATATGAAAGCCTTCTGCTTGTTGCCATCATTTTTGTGAGTTCATGTGAGCAGCTTATCTATTGATTTTTGAAAATGCTGTTTCCTTGAAGTCATCAATTACCTTTATTTGTTACAATATTTCTACCTTCATTCTGCATATATCAGAGCCTTGAGGGGGGAGGAGTGATGTAGGTATCCTATTTAAGTTTGAGGATTTCAAAGTCTCTTAATTTATGCACATTGTCCAGTTGTGAATCTTTGTGGTAACTCTTATTTACTATGAAATAAAACTCCTCTGTTGAGTCAAGCTCTATTTGTATAGCAATAAGTCATTACAAGTCATTTTAGTGTTTTGTTTTTTTTTTAGCTTAATAATACTAGGAAGTTCCTCTCTAGGGTCATGAACACTTTAGCCCAGAATTTTAGTCTCATTAGCCATGTCAGGTTTGTCTATTATGTCTTGTGGAGAAGGGCTTAAATCCAATAATAAAAGGTGCTTTGTACTCCCATAACACCTGTGCCACTATTGCACCATTGAGTATGTCTTGCCAAGTAGGTAATTACTTTAGCTCACAAGATTTGTATCTGGGTAAGATTGATGATTACTTTTCTCCTCTGCTAGTATGCATTGGACTTTCCACTACTAAGAATGCTAGCCAACAAGGTGAAACTTCTGATGGAGTACCGACTATATATTCATATGTTTTATGATATAATTATGTGGTGTTTTCTTGGTCATTGTTGTTTTGTGATGGAGAGACACAAGGTCATGATAACTCTTATAAAGAAAAACATTTAATTGGAGGTTGATTATATTTTCAGTATTTAATTTGTTGTCATCATGGCATGGAGCATGGGAGAATACAGGCAGACATGGTGCTAGAAGAGTAGCTAAGCGTTCTACAGGTGCATCCACAGGCAGGAAGAAATGAGAAGCACTGGTTCTGGGTTTTTGGATATCCAAAGCCTACTTTAATTTACAAGTTTCCTCCAACAAGGCCACATTCATTTCAACGATGCCATATGTCCTAATCATTTTAAGTAGTGCTGCTCCTTAAGCATGCAAGTATATATGACTATGGGGGCCATTCTCATTCAAATCACTACAAGTATCTTTAGTATTTGGATCTTGCTATCAAGTTATATAGGGTAACCAATTGAATTGATTGTGGTATTTGGGTATGCATGCACGAGACCCCATTGGCAAACAACGCAAAAGCTGTGAGCCATTTTTGGTGCTGGGGTTTTATATGGTAGCTTATAATGTCTAGCTTGGCTTTTGCAACTCTCCTAATATGGTAATTTTTCTTAAATTCCTTTTGTAAATGTATATATTTTGGGAAGGTTTGAGAGTAGTAGGTTTCCATACTACTTTACAGAAGGTCTTAATTGTTACTTGTCTCTCCCCACATTCCCTCATTTATCCTGTTCTCCCTCCACTCTTTCCATTTAATCCTCCTATTTTATTTTATCCCTTTACAACACAATTTTCAATTTTTCCTTCTTTGCAAAATCACCTTCTCCCATGCTCTCTTCTACCTATCCTATTTCAATATTCTAAATGAAACACACAGATATAAAGCATAAAAGCATTCATATTTAGGAGAAAAATGCAATATTTGTCTTCCTGGTTTGGGGTTGCCAAACTGGGGATAAGTTTTTCTAGATCTATACATTTTCTTGCAGATTTAATTTTGTCAGCAGTTGAATACTAATCTATGTGTAAAAGTATCAAATTTTCATTGTCTACTTATCAGTAAATAAAAGTCTAGGCTGTTTCAAATTTCAAGCTATTGTAGATCTGCAATGGGTAGTAAGTGTCTCTGTAGTACGATGTAGTCTTTTGGGTAAATGTCTATAGTGGTATAGCTAGGTCTTATGGTAGAACTATTTTCAGGATTTTGGAAGAAATCTCCATGCTGCTTTCCATAGTGGCACTAGTATTTACTACCATTTGCTTTAATAGTCTTTACAGTTCTTACTTTGTGAAAATGAATTCTTCATGTAACTTTATCTTATATTTTTATGATAAGGAAGACATGTGAACAACTAAAGCATTCATATTTAATCTTTTGAGAACCCTTTGTTTAGTTACATGCCCCAATTTTTATTTGGGTTGTTTGTTTTCTTGGCATTCAGTACATTCTGTTCTTTATATATTCTAAACTCAAACCTTTTGATCTTAGGACTGTGTGGGTGCTTTCCATCCTTCTGCAACAGAAATAGGGTGCCTCATTTATTGCAAACAATACTGTGATCTGTGGAGTGGGTGCTCTGTAGGTTTGGGCACTTGAAGTTTGCTTATTTCAAAGAGTTGCCAGCCTTTTGCCTCAATTGTATGTAGATACTTGTCATAGATCTGTAGCTGTTGGGCAATGGAGTTCTAAGATTGACTGGTTGATCAGTTACCTTCTTCTGACTTCTGACGGCACCATGAATTCATCTAGTAAATAAATACACCTATAGGGAAAATACTTACATAAAAATAAATTAATAACTTTAGGAAAATGGGAAATTTTTGTAGTTAGGTATATTTCCAGGTACTGGCTTCTCCTCCACCAATATCGATATCTGAAGTATTTAGTGAGAGTACTATGCTATAGTGTAATTTGAAATAATTGCATAATTTCTAATGTAGCTTCTTTGTCTCCTGGCTTGATTTGATTTGGGCATGTTTTATACTTCTGACTTGGAGGAACAGGAAATGTTAAAAAAAAATTATGTGAAGAAAGTCATTGGAATTTTAGGGAGACTTCTTTGAAATTATAATGACTTTCATAACTTTAATTATACTTGCACATTACCATAGGTCATCTTTGTATATTCTAGGGTTCCCTTCAATTTGATTTGCCAATATTTTTAAAGTTTTTATTGTAGAATTATTTAATCTTCTTCATTATGTATTAATGGGCATTGGAAAAGATTTCTTTTATTTGTGTGGTTGTTTATTGTAATGTATGTATCTGTATGTATGTGGAAGTGCATGTGACAAGTAAAACACAACGTATCCCTTAAGTAACAGGTGTTCATAACCTGCCTGATGTGGGTGCTTGGATCTGAATATAAGTCCTCTGATATAGCAATGAGCAATCTTAACCATCAATTTGACTTCCTCTGGGCACTTTGGAAGATATTTTGGAAAGGATTTTTTTCTTGACTTCATCCTCAACACAGTTAATACAGGTATGCAGATATGTCTTTATATTTAGTCCATTGATTTTGTATCTCACTGTGTAATTATATCCTTCATATTAAAACATTTTTTCCTTCTGGTCTCTGGGATGGTGTCCTGAGTGGACCTTGGACAAAAGCTCTGCAGTCAGTCCCACAACACCCAAAGGAAGCTCCACTACCAGGCACTCTGACACTCTCAGGATCAGAGGTGAGGAGGACCCAACACTGGGAGTAAATGGGACCAGCGGGACCAGACACACAGGAACCCCACCAGCAGAGTGAATCAGGTTCCTTCTGGTCTCTCTGGGCTGGTGTCCTGAGTGGACCTTGGGTCCGTGCTTCACAGACAGTCCCACAACACTCAGAGGAAGCTCCTTCACTCCCAGGTGCTCTAACAAGCCCAGGGTCACAGGATCCCAGAATCACAAGATCACAGAGACAGCTTGACTCTGAGCAGTTCTGACACAACCAGGATAACAGGAAGGACTGGTTCCAGTCAGATTAACAAGGGCAGGTAGTACTAGAGATAACTGGATGGTGGCGGGCAAGCATAAGAAAATAAACAACACAAACCAAGGTTACTTGGCATCATCAGAATCCAATTCTCCCA
>NW_022196904.1:17542757-17549071 GCF_008632895.1 Mastomys coucha
ACTTCCCTAACCTAAAGAAAGAGATGCCCATGAACATACAAGCCTACAGAGCTCCAAATAGACTGTACCAGAAATAAATTCCTCCCATCACATAATAATCAAAACACCAAATGCACTAAACAAAGAAAGAATTTTAAAAGCAGTAAGGGAAAAAATGCAAGTAACATATAAAGGCAGGCCTATCAGAATTTCAACAGACTTCTCACCAGAGACTATGAAAGCTAGAAGATCCTGGGCAGATGTCATGCAGACACTACAAAAACACAAATGCCAGCCCAGGCTACTATACCCATCAAAACCCTCAATTACCATAGATGGAGAAAACAAGATATTAAATGACAAAACAAAATTTACACAATATCTTTCCACAAATCCAGTCCTACAAGGGATAATAAATGAAAAACATCAACATAAGGAGCAAAACTATACCATAGAAGAAGCAAGAAAGTAATCTTTCAACAAATCCACACAAATCTAATTCCACCTCTTACAACAAAAACAACAGGAAGTGACAATTATCTTTTTTAATATCTTGATATGAAAATTGAGGTTACCAACATAGCCTAAGCGATTGAAATCCAAAAATGTGAGGAATTAGAAATTTGTTGATTGTCATCCAATGGTCTCTCTAATTTGGTAATTGGAGAAATAGGTCCAATATTGTACAATCTATACATAATTTCAACTTGTTTGTGACAGTGTCTTGCTTTGTATAATGTAAGAGTCTCGAAATCTTGCTTCTCCTATCTCAGCCTCTCTATTAGTATTATTGTTTATTTCATGTTTTTACACTATACTATGGTTTTCAGAATAGCTTATATCTTTCAAAAGTATTTATATACCTAAGGGAGATATAGACAATTAACTTGGGAGGTGGCTTGTAGGAAAGAGAACAACAAAGAGTGAGATTGAGTGCTTTGCTTGATGTTTGTAACTCTTGTATCAAGTTTGAAGAAGAGGACTTTGCAAGTTACTCTTTCTCTGAGATGAATGCTTTTCCAAATGATCACAGCCAATGAATCAGATTCTTACCCTCACCTAATGCCTGTGCCACCCTCCAAGCAGAACCATTGTTCATTGAAACAGTTGGTGAATGACTTTATGGATAGAATATCTTAATACACACACCATTTCTTAAATGAATGTAATCTGTTCTCTGTGGCCTGAGAATAAAGTCACTCACACAAGTCAAATAGTTTTGACCATAGCAGGAAGTCTGTATCCAAAAATCGTGCCTACAATTCATTCCTTGGTGCAGCAGAACTGTCAACTCTCTCTTTAGCTACAAGGGAGCTAAAATCCTTTGGTGATTTGAACATCATTGAAGTACAGCCTTATTACAATGAAATCCAATGTCTAAAAATAGTACTTATTTTGGGCTTGTACTACAGTAAGAGCCAAGATTTTAAACTCTACTAAATACAAAACAAACAAACAAACAAAAAACTTTATATGTTTATGTTCTTTTAAGAAAATGCTAGTTGTGATGTATTATATTGAAATATACAGGTAATGTTTGGAGTTATTTAAAATTAATATTGTGAAAAATGTATGTATTTTCTGTATAGCTGTAGACAAGCATCTATACAAGACTGTTGAATTGATCATTGTTCTATATCAAACAACTTTTATAATACTCATTTTTATTGTTATAATATTTTATAAATTTTAAAGAATATGACAAAAATATTGTAGGTATTGAAGAGGGGTTCTCTGGAAGGGGTTGGGGTACAAAAGGAAAACAAGAATGTGATTTAATTCTATTTACTTAAAATATGTTTTTAAATGTTAACAAATTCAGATAAATTTAAACCATGAAACTTTTCTCATCATAATGCAATAAAAGTTAAGAAAAAAAAAACCAAAACCTTTTTCAATGTTTTAATGGAGGGTTGGTGGGGGTTCCTAAAATGTCAGAAAGAAATGAGATTTTCAAGACTCTGAAAGCTTTTGAAACTTTCTAGCCATAGAAACTAAAAAAATGACAAGTTTAAAAAATCCTTTCACAAGTTTATGGACATAATAAACATTTTTATGTGGAAGATGTACCCAGGTTGATCTGCTTGCACAGTAAACAGAAAACTCTCTAAATGTCACTTTCATCTGTCATCTCCATGCAGAGTTTGACCTTTTGGTGATTTGATTGCCTGTCAATCAACCACAGTGTGTGCTGTCTTCAGCAGTAGGTATTTATCATTTGCTTCAGTGGGTGACAATGACCGATGGTAACAGGATTTACATTGGAATCCCCTGAATGTTCTCCGTCCAACATTTTCTAAGGAGATTGGCAGTGGGATTTTTATTTGTACATATAGGGTTTCTTAGATAAGCAAATCCATTTATGTTGTAAAACTTGAAAAATTTTGTCAGTTTAAATAAAACAAAAATCTTAAACACCTTAAAGTTTAGTTTATCCAATAATGGGTTGTAATATAACCTGTAGGCTTATATTCTTTTCACCCCATTTGTCATGACCACTTTCTTCCTTAACCTAAATTAATGCTACAAGTTAAGCACAGAAATATAGTATTTGAAGATAGAATCTGTACATAATAGGGAGCATAAAGTGTCTATTTCTGGGTATGGCTTACATTGGCCTATATAATGTTTCATTCTTTTGTTAGTATATATGAATATATATCACATTTTCCATCTATCCACCCATCTGGATTTGACATCTGAACTGATTCCATTTTCTAGATATTATCATACAAAATGTAGATGTCTAGGATATATAGTCCTTTGGGCACATTCTAGGCCATAGTACTTTCATTTTCTAGCTTTTGAAAACCTACAAACTGATTTTCATAGTTGATGGACCAGTTTACACTTCTATTGCACTGAATAGATGATCTTATTTTCTCAACATCCTAAGTTGTGTTGTGGGTTTTAACTACAAACAAAAAGTGGTTGATTACTCTATTTACTTTCATGCTATTGTTACACAAAAGTGGCCATATCTTGCCAGGCTAGGCATTCTTGTATCTTATAATGATCTCAATTGGCTAAGATTATTGAATTCCTTTTTTTTCTCACTATAATGTAAGTAGAATCTTCTGGTATTGTAAAATTTAGCCAGAGGTAAAGAATCTTCCAGATCAGTACTTTATTTCTCTTCAAAAATTTGGAAAAGCTCTGAGGAATAATCTGGCAGAAAGATTCACTCTCCACCTTTGGGCACTCGTGAAGGAGATCATAGAGGAGAGAGATAGAGTGTCAGGAAGTGAATTGAGCTCACAGGAATCAGAAGAGTTCTGATATGGAAAGAGAAGAGACTCAAAATACTTCTTCAGAAAGCAGAAATACTAAGTTTCATAGAGAGAAGTTGCTTTCATACACATCATCTGCTAATTCTAGATCCACTATGACAGGAGAGAAGGATCAGAGAGATTTACAATAAAGTAAATTGGAGTTTGAAATCAAGTTGCAGAAATTGAATAATGAGTTGAATGAACTAAAGGCAGTATCAGGCAAAAGAAAGGACAGCACTGTTGAGACGTGTCAATCGCCTTTAGAGAAAGCAATTAATTAGGCTAGAGAAAATGGGCAAGACACTTCGGGAGTGCTAGTGTTTCCTGTAGTGGAAAGGCTTGATCAGCAAAACGAGAGAATTAGATAATATCAGTCTTTAGAATTTAAGGTTATAAAAGATTTTAAAGGAGCAGTGGCTCAATATGGTCTGAATGCCCCATTTACGCAGCACTATTGGATAATGTAATGGAGTCAAATTTAACACCTCAAGATTGGAGAACTTTGTGTAAGGCTATACTGCAAGGAGGTGATTTTTTTACTTTCGAGTTCAGAATGGTGAGAATTCAGTAAAAGAACAGCTGTGCAGAATGCTCAGTCAGGTAATCCAGAATGGAATCTGGATATGCTCCTGGGTGAAGGGCAGTATGAAGGAAATGCTAGGCAGATTGAGTATCCTGTTGGAATATATGCACAAATTGTGATGGCAGTGAGACAAGCTTGGACTAAATTACCTACGAAAGTTGAGATTAATAGAGGTCTAGCTGCTATCCAACAAGGCCCAGAGGAGCTTTTTCAAAATTTTGTAGCCAGGTTACAGCAAGCTGCAAGCAGAATCCTTGGGGATCCTCATACGGACAGTTTGTTTATTACACAGTTAGCTTATGAGAATACTAATGTAGCATGTAAAACTGCTATTCAGCCACACAGGGGTAGGATGGATTTATCTGAATATATTCGCCTTTGTGAAGATATTGGACCTTCCTATAATCATGGCTTGGCAATGGCAGCTGCATTGCAGGGAACTACAGTTCAAGAGATTAAAGGAGAGTAAAGGATGTTTTAAATGTGGAAGTATGAATCATTTTAAATATGATTGCCCTAAGGAATTAGGAGCCACAAACAGGCAGCAATCAGGCGCTGCCCCAAGAATCTGCCCTCATTGTAGGAGAGAGAAGCATTGGGCCAGAGACTGTAGATTTAAAAAAGGCTTTCAAGACAATACCTTGTTGGGAAACGAGTGGAGGGGGCAGCCCCAGGCCCCCTTCCTAAAACAACAGGCAGTGTATGGGGCCATGAGGCTGCCACCCAGCCAAGGAAATCTGTCTTTGAACTTTTCAGGGCAACCCCAGCAACCTCTGTTCCACCTGATACACAGTATTAATGCCAGAAATGGGAGTTCAAATTCTACCTACTGTAGTCTTTGGGCCCTTGCCCACAGAGACTTGGAGGTTGCTTATATGGAGAAGTAGCTCAATTGTGAAAAGATTGCAGATTTATCCAGGTGTTACTGATGGTGATTATCAGGAGGAGATTAAGATTATGGCTGCTTCACCTCGTGGTGTTATTACAATACCTGCTAATCAGAGAATTGTTCATCTTATTTTAATCCCTCTGTATCCAATGCCTTCTAATTTTGTTAAAAAGGAGAGAGGACAGAGTTGTTTTGGCTCTTCAGATGTATACTGAGTACAATCTATCACTAACAAAAGACCTAATCTTAAATTAATTATTGAAGGAAAAAGTTTTGAAGGTTTAATAGATACTGGAGCTGATGTGACTATCATTAGAGGAGAAGACTGGCCCTCAACTTGGGCTTTGTCTGAGACAATAACTCATCTCCAAGGAACTGGTTATGCTAATAACCCAAAACGAAGCTCTAGGCTTCTAACCTGGAGAGATTAGGAAGGTACTTCAGGACAAATTAAGCCTTATTTTATGTCAAATCTGCCTGTTATTCTATGGGGAAAATATCTGTTGTCACAAATGGGTCTTGCCTTGTGTAGCCCTAGTGAAATAGCTCATAAGCAGAGGTCAGAACAGGACATTAGAACATCTGGAGGCCCTAAGCCTCATCCTAATAGTAAAGGTTCAAAGCATTTTCCATGATGACCACTATCTTGCCTGCACTCCATGCAGATAAAATTCAGTGGATTAATAATATTCCAGTTTGGGTTGATCAGTGGTCTTTATCTCAAGAAAAGATAGAAGCTGCTTCTTTGCTAGTGTAGGAGCAAATTGGAAGCAGGACATCTGAGGGAATCCAATTCCCCATGCAATATGCCAATATTTGTCATCAAGAAAAAATCAGGTAAATGGAGATTGCTACCAGATCTAAGAAAGGTAAATGAAGCAATGGAAGTTATGGGAGCAGTGTAAACTGAACTTCCATCTCCAGTGGCAATTCCAAAAGTATATTGTAAAATAGTTATGGATTTAAAAGACTGTTTCTTTACAATTCCTTTGCACCCTGAGGATTGTGAAAGATTTGCTTTTAGTGTTCCATCTATTAATTTTAAAGAACCTATGAAAAGATATCAATGGACAGTCCTTCCTCAGGGCATGGCTAATAGTCCTACATTATGTCAAAAATTTGTGGCACAAGTCATTGATCCTATAAGGAAAAAATGGCCAATGATATATATTACCCATTACACAGATGATGTTCTATTAGAAGGAAAAAGTCCTCAGGATGTACTTCTATGTTATAGAGACTTACAAGTTGCCTTAGATGAAAAGGGATTGCAGATAGCTCCAGAAAAGGTGCAAACTCAGGATCCATATAATTATTTAGGATTTACACTCACGGATCAATCTCTTATTCCCCCAAAGATAGTGATTTGTAGAGACATATTAATAACCTTAAATGATTTTCAAAAATTATTAGGTGATATCAATTGGCTTTGTCCCTATCTAAAGCTTACTTCAGGAGAATTGAAACCTTTATTTGATATTCTCAGTGGTAATTCTGATCAAATTCTCCTAGATTTTTAACTGGAGAAGGAATGTCAGCTTTACAGCAGGTAGAAAGAGCTATTGAAAATCAATTTGTTACTTATATAGAT
>NW_022196904.1:17549272-17568304 GCF_008632895.1 Mastomys coucha
CCTACAGCATTGTTATGGCAAAAAGCACCTCTCATGTGGATACATTCAAGGGTATCTCCTAAACGTAACATGTTGCCATACTATGAGGCAGTAGCTCATATGATCATGCTTGGTAGAAAACAAGTACTGACTTATTTTGGCAAGGAGCCAGGTGTTATCATTCACATGACTTCTTCATAGCCTCTGAGTAATTTCCTTGTGATATTTACTGACAGCTCTTCTAAAGGATGAGCTGCATATCTTATGAATAATCAACAAGTAGTCATAGAAACTCCAGGTCTCTCAGCTCAGTTAGCTGAATTAACTGCAGTATTAAATGTGTTTCAGGCTGTGACTGATGCTTTCAATCTTTTCACTGATAGCTTATATGTGGCACAGTCAGTTCCTTTATTAGAAACTTGTGGTACATTTAATTTTAATACTATAGCAGGATCCTTATTTTCACAATTGCAAAATGTCATTCTTGCATGAAAAAAATCAGTTTTATATTGGTCATATATGAGCTTACTCTGGTCTTCCTGGACCATTGGTTGCAGGTAATAATTGTATTGACAGAGCTCTTGTAGGAGAAGTCTTAGTTTCAGATTCTGTTGCACTAGCTAAATGGGATCATAATAAATTCTATTTTTTCTAGCCATACCTTAAGACTTAAACATAAAATTTCCAAAGTGCAAGCAAGAATGATTGTAAAACAATGCCCTAATTGTGTTATTTTATCTCCAGTTCCGCATTTAGGGGTAAATCCAAGAGGCCTTATGCCCAATCATATTTGGCAGATAGATGTAACATTATGCAGAATTTGGAAAGCTTAAATATATACATGTCTGTATTGATACATGTTCAGGATTTATATTTGCTTCCCTGCATACAGGAGAGACCTCTAGAAATGTAATTGATCATTGTTTACAAGCCTTTAATGTTATGGGCTTTCCTAAAGTTATTAAAACAGACGATGGTCCAGCGTACTCTGGCAAAAACTTTATGTCAGTTTGTGAAACATAAAACTGGAATTCCCTATAACCCAATGGGACAAGGGATTGTTGAACATGCACACTGCACTCTTAAAAATTGGCTTTTGAAAACTAATGGAGGGAATCTGTATCCTCCTAGACCTCCAAAGGCGCACCTTGCTTTTGTGTTATTTGTTTTGAACTTCTTGCAGACTGACATCAAAGACCAGTCCACTGAGGACTGACACTGGCATCCTAATACTTCAAGTTCATATGCCATGGTGAGTTGGAGAGATTGACCCATTAATACCTGGCATGATCCAGATCATGTTTTGGTTTGGGGCAGAGGGTCCGTGTGTATCTTTCCTCAGAAAGAAGATGGAGGGCATTGGCTTTCTGAAAGATTAATGCGGCAGGTGGACCCAGATCCACAGCCTTCTTAGTAAATGTGCTTAAATGCACTGCTGAAAAGTTTTTTTCTTTTTCTTTTGTTTTTGAGCTAACAGCTTTTTCTGTTACTCTGGAAATGCCCACTTAATTCAAAAATTTGCTTTCTCCCGAAGCTAAATAAACAATTCAAATTCACTTGCTCATGCCTGGAGCAAAAGTATAGTCACTCCTACAGCATTTAGCTGTTTCAGGCTGGTGAAATCCCAAAGTACTAGCCTGAATTTACTTCTTTGCATTTGAAATGAGGCTTGTTTTCAGCAAAGGTTCCCAGAGTCGGAGCTGATATTTTGCAGCTCAATCAGGTGCCTACACTCATCTTCAATACACTGGCATGCAGCTTTATAATAACTTCAGAGAAGGTGGTTGTCAAAAAGACTGTGGCAGCTTGTGGACTTTGCAGGCAATAAAGGCATGTCTTGGCATTGGGTGCACAGAAGAAGGTGCATTTTGAAAACCTGTGTTCAGCGAGTTAGGTCTCTGGCAAAGAAATCAACCTAAGACAGAGGCATGTACTGAATGCCTGTGTTTTTGAAAAAACACGAAATAAGCCCGGTTTGTAGAATTCAAACTAGATGTACATGTTCTCAAGGATGAGTCAGATATTTTGCCAGTAGATATTATACTGCAGTTCTTTCTCTGTTTCCTTGGAATATCTCCATTCCACACTCACTTTCCAGTTTCTTTTTCTATGGGCACACCAATTTAAAAGAGTCTGTATAGGAGGGTCAGACACTGTCCTTTGTCACTCTAGACTTCTTGCTGTGTCTGAAATTTTGTCTATGAGTTAGAACCCATCTCTGTTCCACAGCTTTTCCCAAAGCCCCTGTAAATGTAGGACTCCCAAAGTTCCCATAAGTCTTACCACATTTCAGTACAGATTCTTACCTTGGTGCTACAGAGATATGGGTCAACCTGAATACCTCTGAGCCTAACACAGATCAGATTTTGTTTCCATCTTGACTCCCTATCTATTATATAAATCAATTCATGGCTTGAATAGCTTATTCTTAGTAGGAAGATATAGAATAGCAAAGTAGGTTTCATTGGCATTTTACAATAGCAAATTATATCAAAAATTATTACTGATCTATAATTCTCTAAAACTTTATATATATTATTAAGAAATTTGTTTGGTATGTCTCTCGATTTTTGTTTGCTTTTAGAGTTTTCATATTCACTCTTAGATCTATCTTCATTGTATCCTAAAGTGGTTTGTATTTTAACATTTTTTTCATTCAGTTCTTAGAACTTTCTAATTTCATTCTCAATTTCTTTAATGACCACTTTATCTTCCAGTTATGTATTGTCTAATATACATGAATTTGTGTATTTTTCATAACAGATGGGAAACTCAGAGAGAGCTTTGACTGCTCTGTCTCACTTTGCAATTCATAATACTTACTAATAAGCAATAGAAAGGTTAAAAAGTACAGCAGTAGAGAAATAAAGAGACTTCTCTTCTGTTTTTTCTTCATGTACAAAGGAGGAGAGCAAGGAGAGCAGACATGGTCAATGACCCAGCCACAAAAGGACAGAAGACATTAAAGTGTTCATGAGTAGCAACATCAATTGTGAATCAGGATGGACAATGTAAATGGCAGTAACCCAAGGAAGGGTTTCTTTTTCTATCATCTCATAGAATTTTCTCTAGAAAGTCTTGTAAAACAATTTCTTGGTGGATGGTGAGATAGCCCATCTGCTAAGAGCATGTATTACTCTTCTAGAGGACTGGAGTTGGTTTCCAGCACCAGTGTCAGCTGCCTCACAGCTCTCTGTGACTCTAGCTTTAAGAGATTTAACTCTCTCTTCTGGCCTTGCATTCATGTGTAAAGACCCATAGTCAGAAACTCACATGTACATTCAAAAATTAAAATCCTAAAACAAAGAATACAGACTTATGAACCAGGTACTTTATTACATCCATTATATCTGTGAACACTGGGGTTTGGTTGGAAGCTTTTGAGACAGGCAAGGATTATGAAACAAGAAACATTCAAACCTGATTAGAATAGAAGCATATATATCCTTCAACAATTTTTATAAGCACTCAGTGTTAATACTCTTTTATCCTTATCCCCCAGGACATGAGTTAAAGTGTGCAAAAGATGTGTCAGCTACTTTGCACACATTTGAAACTAGAAAAGAATCAATGTTAAATTCATCCACAGTGAAAAACGGTTCCTTTTCTATCATGAAAGGCAAAAGAATATTAACTAATTGAAAGAGAGAAAGAGCGTATGAATGTAACAACTGTCAGTATACCACTACTGAGAAAAGATGAGTATATCATTGCTGAGTAAAACTGAGGCATGCCAAGTTTGTACATATATGTCATAAGGAGCGGGGTGGTGGCTAGCCATGACTATTTTTATTACCAGAACTAGGGAGGCAGAGGCAGGTGGCTCTTGAGTCAGCAACCCTGGCCTACATTGTAAGTTCAATGACAACTGGAGTTACACTGTGTATCCCATCTTAACAAACGAAAAAAACATGAGTATCTTTTTGAGATTGGGTTACCTCACTCAGGACGATATTCTCAAGTTTCATCCATTTGTCTTCAAAATTCATGATGCCTTGATTTTTAGTAGCTGAATAGTATTCCATTGTGTAGATGTACCACATTTTCTTTATCCATTCTTCAGTTGAGGAACAGCTACATTGTTTCCAGTTTATGACTATTATGAATAAAGCTGCTATAAACATAGTTGACCAAATATCCATATGGGATGTTGGGGCATATTTTGGGAATATGTCCAAGAGTTTTATTGCTAGGTCTGAAGGTACAATTTTCCCAGTTTTCTGAGAAACTGCCAAATTGATTTCCAAAATGGTTGTACACATTTGCACTTTGACCAGCAATGCAGGTATGTACTCACTTATAAATGGATACTAGTCATAAAATGCAGAATACTCCTGCTACAAGCCACAGATGCAAAAAAGCTAAACAAGAAGTAAGGCAAAAACTAGGATACTTGAATCTCACTTAGAAGGAGGAATAAAATAGTCTTTCCATACTGTACAAGCAGCCTTTCCTTTTTCATAAGATATTTTGGTTAAATAATACTTACATCTTTAATCTTCAAGAGTTTTGGGAGTAAAGGGACACTCTGGTCACTTATAATGATCACTAGTATTTTCTGTATATCTCATGCTACCAATAAGTTATCTACTAGATTAATCTATCCTGAGTAAGACAATTCTTTCTCAGCAGGAAGCAACCTTATTGTTATTCACAGGTTTTGAACTGTTGTTGTAAAAAATATTAAAAAACGAACCTGACAACTGTCTGAGCTCCTACTTCTCTCAACCTGCCCACTCGCCCCACCAGGCCACAGGGCTCCTGCTGGTTGCTCTCAAATTGGCAGTCTCTCAGCATGCCCACTTTCTGGTGTGTTGGACCATGAAAGGCAGTCTGTGTTCTAGTTGAGTGAGGCTTGCTCCAGAGACCCAGTGGAGAAATCTGCCAGGGACAGAACAGTGAACTACACCCCTAGACATTAGGTGTCTAACACTATGAGCCCTCCAATTACATCATCCTGTGACTAGACAATGCCCCAAGCTCCCAGTATTCTGGCTGGACTCCACCCCTACAGTTACCTGACCGCAGCCAGGTATGCCCTGCCCCACAGCTACCTGGCAACAGCAAAGTAGCCGGCCCACTATAAAAGGTGCTGCTTGCCCCCTCCTCAATCTCTTAAGCTCTTGCTCTTACTCTCACCTCTTGCTCCCTCTCTCCCTTCCCTTTCTCCCCTTTTCACATGGCCATGACTGGTCTTTACCTTTTCTCTCTCTCTCTCTCTCTCTCTCTCTCTCTCTCTCTCTCTCTCTCTCTCTCTCTCTCTCTCTCTCTCTTTCTGTTTTCTGCAATAAAGCCCTAAAACCATGGACTAACTCCTTTCATCTAGACTTGCCTTGCTGGAACAATGGCTTAGGCCTTCCTCTAAAGAACTGTATCTAATCTCCTGCAGGAAAGCCTCCCAGCACGCCAGCCATGATTCCTAGCCAAACCAAGCAGCTCCCCGAGCTTGCCAGACTCTCTCCTCAACAAAATTATAGAAGAAAACTTCCCTAAGCTAAAGAAAGAGATGCCCATGAACATAAAAGAAGCCTATAGAACTCCAAATAGACTGGACCAGAAAAGAAATTCCTCTGTTCACAAAACAATCTAAAAACCAAATGCACAAAACAAAGAAAGAATGTTAACAGCAGTAAGGGAAAATGGTTAAGTAACATATAAAGCAGACCTGTCAGAATTACACCAGACTTCTCCTTAGAGACTATAAAAGCCAGAAGATCTTGGGCAGATGTTATACAGACCCTAAGAGAACACAAATGCCAGTGCAGGCTACTATATCAAGCAAAACTCTCAATTACTATAGATGAAGAAACCAAGATATTCCATGACAAAATCAAATTTACAGAATATCTTTCCACAAATACAGCTCTTCAAAGGATAATACATGGGAAAACTCCAACACAAGGAGGGAAACTACACCCTAGAAAAAACAAGAAAGTAATCTTTCAACAAAACTAAAAGAAGTTAGCCACATGTATAGAATTCCAACTCTAAGAACAAAAATAACAGGAAGCAACAATTACATTTCCTTAATATCTTACTAGATCCTACTACAAAAGCCTTTACTCAACAAAACTGGAAAACCTGGATGAAATGGACAATTTTCTAGACAGATACCAGGTACCAAAGTTAAATCAAGATCAGATAAGTGATCTAAACAATCCTCATATCTCCTAAAGAAATAGAAACAGTCATTAATAGCATTACAGCCAATAAAATCCCAGGTCCAGATGGGTTTAGTGCTGAGTTCTATCAGACCTTCAAAGAAGAACTAATACCAATACTCCTCAAACTATTCCACAAAACAGAAACAGAAGGTACTCTACTCAATTCTTTCTATGAAGCTACGATTACTCTGATACCTAAACAACCCAAAGACCCAACAAAGAAAACAAACTTCAGACCAATTTCCCTTATGAATATTGATGCAAAAATACTCAATAAAGTTCTCCCAAGACAAATCCAAGAACACATCAAAATGATCATCCATCATGATCAAATAAGATTCATCCCAGGGTTTGAGGGATGGTTCAATATACAGAAATCCATCAACGTAATTCACTATATAAAAAAACTCAAAGGGAAAAAAAGTATGATCATCTCATTAGATGCTGAGACAGCATTTGAGAAAAATCCAACATCCCTTCATGATCAATGATCAGGAATTCAAGACCCATACTTAAACATAGTAAAAGCAATATATAGCAAACCAGTAGCTGACAACAAACTAAATGGAGAGAAATTCGAAGCTATACTGATCAATGATTTTAGTAATCGAACTAAAATCATGGTCTAGACAAGGTTGCGGACTCTTTCCCTACCTATTCAATATTGTACTTGAAGTCTTAACCAGAGAAATTAGACAACAAAAGCAGATCAAAGGGTTACAATTCAAAAGGAAGAAGGCAAATTATCACTATTTGCAGATGATATGATGGGGGGGGGAGGAACAGGTTTTTCTTTTCTTTTTTTTTTCCTTGTTTTCAGAGGGGAAACCAGGAAGGGAGATATCATATGACATGTAAATAAAGAAAATATTTAATAAACAAGCAAACAAAAAAGATAGACCTAACAATCAGTCCAAACTTTTTGTCAATAAAATAAAACACTGTCCTCTATCCTAACTTAAAAGACTATAATTCTGTACCTGACTTATGTCCTGGCTTTAGATTGAATATCATCTGAAAACCATCCTCTCAGACCAGTTCTCTCAAAGTAAATACCCTGGGTTGGCTAGGAGACAATGTAGCTTTCCAAACCCATCAGAAATCCAAGAATGACTAATATTACCTGAAAATATGAGAAGCACAAAATGTAGTTTCCAGAACGTAGCCAATTTATACTGATCATTGATCACCTGGACAGCCCCTACTTCAAAATGTTGGAGCACTGATCTTCAGCATTTGGGCCCAAGGTCATCTGACAGACCTTAGAGAAACAAATCCATTCTGTGGATTTTTGATGTTTCTGAAAACCAACTATCTATGTAAAGTAATCTTGGCTGTCCTCCAATAAGTACTCTCAGCTATTTCTAATTAAAATATCTGAAAATACCCTAACAATAAACTCAGAGCCATGAACTTACTATTTAACTCACAGGCTTAAACATCTCAGATCAGTTTATAAAAACAGTTACAGAAGGACTGGGTCTAAGCCCTGTACTTTAAAATTTTTAGTATCAATAGAAGAAATTTGAACCAATAAAAACCTTTGATTTTGTATCAAAATAAATTATGTACTATTTAAGAAATTATGACTTCAACTTACTAACAATTATAAAGAATTCTAACAATTGAGATTATGGCTGTACCTATAACAACTCCCTCCAGCCCCAAAGCCCAGGGAACTGGGTCGATGGCTTCATAACTTCTTCAAGCTGAATATGGGTGTTGAGATACTATGAAGAGGGGAGGGGAGGGAAAATAGGATTGATTAGTTTCTGATGTCTGTGTCTTGACTGGATCTGCCTGAAAGTCCAGGACATCAGGAATTTAAGCAGATCAATTCAGCATGTTTGACGAGATTTACCAAGGCTGCATATTCTGTATACGTAACTCTCAAAACAAAATTTTATTCTCTGGAATGTAATTTTCTGGGGGTTTAGCTCTATCAACTCTGATCCATCTTTCTCTAGAAGGTGTATAGGTATTAAGTACCTTTCCTAAAAATGCAAAAACAGAACCTTTCTTCCAAAATAGCATATCATTGTGCCAGTAACCAGAAAAAAACCATTTTGATCTCTCTCTCAGAGGAATAATATAACCACAAAACTCAAAATTACATCCATTGTTAAAATTAAAACAGTCCAAAACAGTCCATTTACTACAAAATGAAGTAAACTGAAATACTGTATGTGCTTACCCTTAGGGCTGGTCTATTTTGCCCAGCAGGATAACAACCCAATATTCCTGTGGAGCCCATGTTTGACAGAATATGAATATCCTGTGTCTGGTTAAGCAATCATATACCATCTCTTGTTTGGCTCTCTTGCCTAGAGCCACAGACATATTTCATTAATAGCTGTATATTATCTACCTGTTGATCTCTACCAGGAGCCAAAGATATTAATAATTATGACCTGATCAAAGCAGGCAGTGATTATCACTGTGCTCTCTTCTCTGGAGTCAGTGACTAATATTACCTACTCTAGTTCAAATTCAAACAATCTAAAACAAATGAAGTAAACTAAAATACTGTATGTGCCTATGCTTAGGCCTTTCCTATTTTGCCATGCAGGATACAAAACCCAATATTCCTGTGGAGCCCATGTTGGACAGAAGTATACTGTGAGACAAGTAAAGCAATTTTATACCATCTTATGATTTGGCTCTCTGCCTAGAGCAGCCAACTTCATTCTTTTTCTCTCCTAGGGCAGCCTGTAATTCCCCACAGCAGGAGACCTCAGGGCTGGTAGCAATTTCTTTGTTTTAAAGTTCTTGTGCTTGAGTCCATGTGGATCAGCAGTGCTACTGAGCTATTTTATAAGAAAATAAAATAAAATAAAACTCTAACTCTCAATCTAATAAACTTAAATTCTCTCTCTGTCTCACAGTAGCCTGAAGCTCCCCACAACAGAGGACCTCAGGGCTACTAGAAGTTTCTTTGTTTCAAAGTTCCTGCCCTTGAGTCCAAGTGGCTTGTTAGCACTCCACACAGGCCTCTTGCTGCCTTAATGTGATGGACAGGGAAAATCCTGCAACACACTGTGTTAGTCAAAGCAACACAAAATAGATTCACAGTGTAGCTCTATTTGTTTCATATGATCAATTGGCCAGTTTTCAGAGATGAAGAACACATTCCTGTATCTAGGGGCCAGGGTGTTTGGGCTTGCTGACAAGATTACAAATGAAATATGTGAACATCAGGAAGACCATTGTGTAGCAGGTTATCTGCATACACAGTGATGATTATTATAGTGATAACATTCATTCCTTTATAAACACAGTTATATTATATGAATATGTTTTTGTTTTAATCCAAGATATGAGGTATGTGTCTCCTTCTGATTTTCTGCAACTACTAGCTTTGAATGTTTCATGCTTTAGGAGGAACATGATTTTTTCCGAAAGCAGAGGATTTCAGTTTGGAATTCTGGGGACTCTTGACAGGATACAGGTGAGATACCCAAGAGGGGCTGTGATGGCTACTGCTTCCCCTCCTGCTGCCATTCTCTCTTGCTGTTGTTCCTGCTCCTGATTTAGCTGTTGATGGATTGCCATTTGGCTGTTTTGTTTGACTGTTAGTTGGAGATATCCTGATGACAGAGATTGGATTTGTCAAAAGGAACCAAATGAGCCTATTTAGCAGAAAGTTATCTTAAGAGGTCTACACTCCTTTTCCTCTCTAACTTTTTTCTTGACTACCAGTTGTGAGGTAGGTGGGAGGGATTGGGGTTGAATAAGTGTTGGAAGGGTGGTGGATAATAGAATGAAGTAAAGTAACCCATAAGTATCCATAGAGGTAAGGGACACACAGATTAACAGGTAGGTATTATTGATCCAGGATACACTGAACTTATTAAACTAAACTTAGAAACTAAACTTTGTTTATTTACTGTGTTTGGGCATGTTCAAGCATAGATTTGAGGAGACCAGAGTACTACTTATAGGAGTTTGTTCTCTACACTATGTAGGCCCTGGGGCTTGAACTCAGATAATCAATTCTAAGTGGTGAGTGCTTTACATTTCGAGCTGTCTTGCTGCCTCTTATTATGGCCAGATTCATGATCATGACATGATGCTATAGTTTTGTCAGATTGTTATGGTACAATTCTGTAAAAAGGAACAGGAGTCTTTAATATTAATTTTGTAACTCAGTATGAATCTATTCCTCAATATAGAACATATAAATTACTGTTTCTTATTCCATTATTTGAAGCTCATTTAATATAGCAATTATTAGCAATTTCCCATCAAATTGGAAGTGAAGTGTCAAGTGAGTTGGATAAATTTCTTAGTTTGGGGCTGGAGAGAGATGGCTCTGCAGGGTAGAGCCCTGGCAACTTTTGCAGTGGATCAGAGCTTGATTCTTAGAAACTTTACAAATAAAGTTTCTAAGAGGTAAACATGATTACCTCTGTTTGTAACTCCAGCTCTAGGTATATGACACCTATTCTTCTTAAGGAGAGGGAATACCCATAAATACATACAAATCCAGTATTTGTAAGGAAAATAGATGCTAAAATATTTCTTTGTGCACAGGAGTAAGTACCACCACACACATTTTGAGTTTCAGGAATAACCACTCCAGATATTTATCTTGTGGGCTCAACTGTCTTTTATCATTTTCAGACAGATAAAAAGTTAGATGCTTGATTTTAATGTTCTGAGAAAATAATTTTGTGACTGAGGAAGGCACTGACAGAAAGAGTAACAACATTGCCTCCTCATTGTTCTGATACCTCTTGTCTCCTGTCAGATTGACAGGTGTTTCTGATGATTGGAAAAACAATTTCACCATGGTCCAGAGTAAAGTCTCTGCCAAGGTCTGTCAGGAGAAGGTGTCCAGTTTGTATGTTGGTATCCTCCCTGGTCCTGAGACAGTAAACATCTCAAGGCTCATGAGCATGAGCTGCTTTTGCCTCTTTTCCTCTTTCTTCATGATGTAATGAACAGTAGTGAGCATTATGCTTGTTTATACACAAGATGTTCAAAACATATACATAGAATAAATTATTTAATGCTATTAGTAAAGGTTTCTTCTGAATTTGCTATTTTTAGTGACTATGGCTTTCCACAGTTGAAGAGTGCAGAACAAGGATCCTTAGGGTCTCTAAAGATCAACAATAAGGGAGAAATTGTGGGGAAGCTTACTACGAAAACCACACCTACATGCCTCATGATTACACTAGAATCTATGAAATAGATATGAAAGATGAAACAAATTAAATTTAGAAGATAAAAGCTAACAAATGTGAACACCAGCATCAGGATAGTATTGGTTGCTCTGGTCTCAGCTTGGCCTCTGGTGTCCTGATTGGGAGTGAGGATGTGCTGCATTACCTGCCTGTGTCTATGGAGGAGAAGTACCATGGAGAAACTGGTCCAGACCATGATGCTCATGAATGTGGCATCATCGGCAAACTGCAAGAAGATAATACCTACACTGAATCCAAAAGTGGAACAAAACAACTTGCTCTTAGGGTCAGTGTTATTGTCTGATATTTGTGGACCAGTGACCTTAAATGGAATGTAGATGTTATTTAAGATACTGAAGGCCCAACAACTGTAACAAGAATAACTCGCCAAATTTGGGACACTTGCACTGAATATTACTTTACCTCCATTAACAGGAACAAGAGTGACAAACTGATGGATACTCAGGACACAGGTGGCACACAAGTTTGTGCTTTTTGCCACCATGCAAGTAAAGAATTCTATTTTACATTTGAGGTCTGTTTGAGGATTTCTTGGAGGAAAAGCCATCATGTTCTTTGAAAATGCAATGAGAAAGAGAATCAAGTCATTGGCCACAGCCATGTGGCTTAAAATCACCTGTCTGGGCCTCTGTTGAGAACCAGTGAAGATTGAAGAGAAATTATGGGCAAACAGAAAGACATTGGCCACAGTCCCAACTCCAAACTGACAAAGCAAGAGGATCTGAAGAGCCACTTCCTCAGTGGTTTTCAGGGATTTATCATGAGCAGACATGGGGAGGGCTTTCCCTGACCCTGGGGTGATGATTATGTGGAACAGAGCTCTCCTCAGGTTTCTGTTCTATTGTCCATGCTTACCAAGTGTTTGGGGCAATTTCTCCTCTTTATCAGTGAGACACTATTCTATCACACTACAGGAATTTTGCCTGTTGAACATTGTATGGACTATAACTCAGAATAAAATTCTATACTTATTGAATAACTCCTGCATCCATATAAATTTTGTATTGCAACTACATCTTTATGGTTGTCCAGGTCAATAACGTACACAATAACACACATTTTAACACACCATGGGCTATGCATACACAAGAAAGGGGACTATTATTAGTATGTGATTTCATCATCAGAATTCAATACAGTAAGAATGCAAGTGGCATGTAACTTAATCAATAAAATCACTTAAACAATAAAAAGGTACAGATTTCATCCTCAGGCTTTGTCATTAGAATTCCATATAAATAGGAGGGAGAGGAGGCTGCAAACAAGAAATATCTTAATCATCAAAATATTTTAATTAAAAAAGAACATGCAAATATACCATATAAAGAATTAATAAAATTTCCCCATGTTATAGTAACATATTAAAAATAATGTGTATTTTAATAACATGTCTGATTATATATAATAATAAATACAGTTGTATAAATGAATTCAGTTGTAGAAAACTAAGTTGTTGACTTTGGAGGAATTTTTATACTATTCATTCACACAACAAAATACCAAATATTTCTGATAAAGCCACTGTCTTTTGATCACTTAGTTGAACATAGGTTTACATATGTAACCTCCAAGTGAAACAAAAAATAAAACCACTTGCTAACAAGTTTCATTTATTCACATTTTTCCTGATAATAATTTTTGATCTAAAAGTCGGGTGTCAGAGTCTTACATGCATCATCTTCATCTTCCCTCCAAATTATTAATACAATCACTATTATTCCCTTTGCAAGCTGATGCTTCATTTGCATTTTACTTATTTATATGTTTCCTAAAGGAGAAAATGGGGGCCTCCATCCACCAGATAAAGTTCAACTTGCCATACACAGACGTCACATTGAATGCTGTTTTCTACTGAGTGCTATTTCAAAAAACAGATATTTCTTTGAGATGAAAGCAAAATATTAACCTAATTGAGTTAAACTGCAGTCTTCAAAAAGAAATAATAATTAATGTAGGCTTCAGAAGACAATTTTCATAGAAAAAAGGAAAAGAGAATTTTAAGCAGATATCTATTGTTGGAAGAATCCCACCTTCTGAGCCACAGTCAGGATGAGCATACTCATAGGCCAAAGGTCATCTCCAGACCACACCTCCTGTAGAAGCATATCTCATAGTGCCTGTTATATTGACGAAGTTCTTTGTGTCACACTTTGGCTGAGAAAGAATACAAGGAAAATTAGAATGGTTTCTTATTTCCATACAGCTTTGTGAATGTAAGCCAACAGAGTTCAGGTTTCCAGTCTCATAAAATAATAGGGTACCTGGACAGGACATCCTTCATAGAGTTTATTATTGTGTCATCTCTGTCTTCAGTATATCTCTGATGAAGGAAAAATCATTTATCCCCATAGCAAATCTCAATTTTTACTTTCTGATGCTTAATAGTGATGTCTAGAAGTTCATTAGAATTTAATGAGTACCTGGGCAGAAGTTAGAAAAGGGTTTTCAAGTTTCCTTTGGGAGAATCTAAGTTCTGAATTGATCTTGTAGTCAGATGTAAATTGTGGCACTCAAGAGTAGAACAAGGAACTCATTATGTGCATTTCTATGGAGTCTTTTCCTCCCTACTATTTTACTTTTGCAAAGTTATTCTGACACCTTGTCCTTCCAGAAAACCAGCAACATGCCATTCAGATTTTCTAATATCCCAGGAAGTTGCTTCATTCCAAAGTTTCCCATGTTTGTCCCAGGACACATAATTCTGACAGATGTGTTAACTGAAGCTGATCTTTCCCACCTGAATCCTAGGGTTATTCCAATATCCATTTGCTTTAAGGTAGATTGTGAGTTTTTTATGGTTTACTCATGAATTCTTATCAGAAGCCTAGTGTTCTTTTTTAGTATCTGAGAATCTGCTGTGTAAAGAAGGATCCTGGGCATACAATAAGCAAAGATATGGATTGAGCAATCATTATGGGAGGGAGAGAGGAGTGGGAGGAAATAAGGGGGCAGTATCAGAAACTGGAGACGATGTGAGAGAGGTACAGAGTGCCAGGAAATTGAAAAACAAAATATGAGCAGGAGGGATGAGGAACTGGCTATATCCATTAAAAAGTCCCAGACACCAGGGAAACATGAAGCTTCCAGAACCGAATGGAGAAATCTTTTGTTGAAATGGGCAGAGAAGGGGAAATAGAACATATTGAGACCTCTCCAGTAGATAGGCAGTCCCTGGTCAAGGGATGGGGCTACCCACCCATCTCATAGTTTTTAACCCAGAAGTGTTCCTATCCAGAGGAAGAACAGGGACAAAAAATGGAACAGAGACTGAAGGTAAGTGCCTACCGTGGACTGTCCCACCTGGGGATCCATCATGTCTACAGACATCAAACCCAGTATCATTGCTGTTGTCAAGAGGTGTTTGCTTACAGGAACTCAGTGTGGAAGTTCCTTGTGAGGTCTGACCAGCAACTGACCAATGCAGATGTGGATGCTTGGAGCCAACCATCAGGCTCCTCCCAGGGAACCTAGTGGTGGAGCAGGAGGAAGGACTGGAGGATCAGAGGGTGATTGCAACCCCACTGGAAGAAGAATATAGGCTGGCCTGACCATTCAGTACTCCTGGAGTCTAGAACCAAGGAGTGTACCTAGAGGGATACAGGGAACCAGATATATATGTAGCAGAGGATGGCCTTGCCTGACAGCAATGGCATGGGGGGGGGGAGTCCCTTGGTCCTAGGGAGGTTAGCTGTCCTAGCATAGGAGGATGCTGGAGTGGTGGGGTGTGAGAGTGTAGGTGCGTGGTGGGAGCATCCTCATACAGGCAAAGGTGATGGGAGAGGGGGGAATGTAGGATGGGTGGTTGGTGTAGGGGTAAACGGAAAGTGGGATATCACTTGGATGTGAACAAATGGAATGATTAATGATGATGATGATGATGATGATGATGATGATGATGATGATGATGATATAAATAGATCCATCCACACTCATTTCTGCTCTGAGTATAATAGAAAACTAGGAACTTAGTTTTGAGTATCAATGATGAAAATTAAAACTTAGGTTATAAATCTAAGAAGTGCATGTTCTAAACCTTAATTGATATTCAAACCTGCAGCAAGATTGTCTTAGACACAATCAAACAACTCCTATTTGTCTGTGTAAGAAAAAAGGTATTATTGTACAATTTTTTTACTAATGAAATATCAGCATTTACAAGGCATAAATGTGGAAACAGGACAAAAGAAAGAATAACTTGTCATTAATTGCTCAGATACCGTATGTTTGTCCAGGACAAGCACAAACCCATGATTTCAACTGTAAAAATTATGTTGGCCAATTTAAAATAATGTATTTAGTGGGGAAGGACATTAAACATCAGAAATTTGTAAGAGTTATGGCACATTGATAAATAGGAGATAGAATACAGTGTTAGATTAAGAGTGATAATGGAACATGTGGTATTAAAATTCAGGGTATGGAGAAGGAAAGGAGGTGTGGCCCTATGGAGAGGAATAACCAACACTAAGTTTCTTTTGAAAAACTGTCCAGAAACATAGTGCTATGGTGCGTCCTTAACACGTCCACATGCGTACTTCAAGTGAGTTAATAAACCTACTATATAAGGCAGACGGTGCCCCAAGTAGACATCTCACACAGAATAAAGGACATTCTATTCCAGGATTAGGTGACTTCTTTTTCTAGTTGCTTGACAATCAACTCCCAAAGCACAATCCACCCCACCCAAAGCATTATGGGCTATTACCAATAGTGTTGGTAATTTTCTGAAACTTGGTGGCTCAAGTCAACTTATACTGAACACACAGAACATGCAGAAATCAAACTGGAACTTAATTTGAAGATTTGTATGCCGTCCACCTGTCCACAAGTGGCATAAGCAAGGAGGCTGAAAAAGTCACATGGAAAGCCCAGTTTTCACTTTCTTAAAGATGTGACATACAGTGCTGGCAGAGACATGTAGTCAGCAACCACTTCCTTCTGTGAACCTCACCAGGTGCAGCGATTACAAGCTTGATGAGATACACCCAGTGATTCAAGGGGGACATAAATGTGATGGGAAAAACCCACTGCTTTCTCATTCCACCTAAGGCCTTGTCCATGAGCGAGAACTCATAAACAGCACTGTTTATTTTGTCTGTGGGCAGATAAGTCTTAGAAGGGAACCCAATATTCATGTTCTCCTTAATGGACAAAGAATTGAAACATTCCTTGATGATTTATTGCTACACCTGTAGATCATTGTATCACTCAGTCCTAATTAGAGATGCTTCTTGGATGTTAATTAACACAGGAGCTGTCAACAGGTCATTGTGCACTGATATGAGCTTGGTATGATCTCGGATGTATAATGGATATATCAAACGTCTCTCACAAAGCCTTAAGTGACTTCATAGAATTTAGGGTGAGCACAATTTTAGAGCCAGAAGTAGTTGATAACATCAATGAAGCAATGTTTTCTGGATACAAGAGGGGAGGAACAGAGATATTAATTCACAGGCATTGCAACAGAGTTCATAAGGCCTGTGCAAATTAAAGCCCATCCATTATTGTTAGTTTTTTTTTTTTCAAAAAAAGAAGATAGTTTTCTAAAAAGACTAACCTAAATTATGAAAATGCTGTCATAAAATTACTTGTACTCAATTCTGTAGGGCATGTTTAGATGGAAAGATCTTCCATGCTTGTATATTGGCAGGATTAATATAGTAAAAATGGCCATCTTGCTGAAAGCAATCTACAGATTCAATGCAATCCCCATCAAAATTCCAACTCAATTCTTCACAGACTTAGAAAGAACAATTTACAAATTCATCTGGAATAACAAAAAACTCAGGAGAGCCAAAACTATTCTCAATAATAAAGGAACCTCTGGTGCAATCACCATCCCAGATCTTAAGTGGTACTATAGAGCAATTGTGATAAAAACTGCATGGTATTGGTACAGTGGCAGGCAGGTAGATCAATGGAATAGAATTGAAGACCCAGAAATAAACCCACAAACCTATGGTCACTTGATCTTTCACAAAGGAGCTAAAGCTATTCAGTGGAAAAAAGACAGCATTTTCATCAAATGATGCTGGCTCAAGTAGTGATTAGCATGTAGAAAAAGGCAGATTGATCCATTCTTATTTCCTTGTGCAAAGTTCAAGTCCAAGTGGATCAAGGACATCCACATAAAACCAGATACACTGAAACTTATAGAAAAGAAAGTGAGGAAGAGCCTTGAGCACATGGGCATTTTCTTTATAATAGTTGATATGGTAGTTCCTATGTCAATGGGGAAGTGCTCACCCTGGAAGGTGGTCTGGTTAGCATAAGAAATTTGCTGAGCTTATCATGGGGAACAAGCCATTAAGTCAAACTTCATTCCTGCTTCAGTTGCTAAGTTCTGGTTCCTGCCCTGGGTTCCTGATTTGGTGTCCCCTGATTGATGATTGATGTAACCTTTAAACCAAAACAAAAACAGCAAATGCACTTAACAGGAAGCCATGTATCTCTCCAATCTTGTACTCTCAGGTTTTACTGCGGATTTGAACTCGGGTCCTAATGCTTTTACAACAAGAACTTAACCAACTGAGCCCAACATCCAGCCATTTTGAGAAGCCTTGCAAAGTGCCACCAGATGAATTTATCAGAGGCCTAAGAGGCTTATTGGATTAAGGAGAATAGCAAGGCTGTGACATATACCTCCTTGCCAGGATTGAAGCTACTGAAGGTCTAAGCAGGTCCCCAATTGGCTGTAGGTGGAGTTGGGTACCTGCATGTTTTTATTTTATTTTATTTTTATTTAATATTTTCTTTATTTACATTTCAAATGATATCTCCTTTCCAAGTTTCCCCTCCACGGGAAAAAAAAAGCAAACACTGTTTCCTCACCCCTCCTCCTGCTCACCATCCCACCCTCTCCCGAATCCTGGCCCTGGTATTCCCCTACACAGGGGCATAGAATCTTAACAGGACCAAGGGCCTCTTCTCCCAGTGATGACTGACTAGTCCATCCTCTGCTATACATATACCTGTATATGGGAGTGACTCGGGTGTTATTCTAAGTATTTGTGGGGGACCTCCATTTACCAGAGGAGCCCACCAACTTTCTTCTATTATGTAATATAGTCTGCCATACATGACTGTAATGAGAATTCCAAGTTTACTTCGTTGAACTTGCCCTGGGATTATTACCTCTTATCTAGTAGATCGCAATGCTTGATTTCTTTCTCTCTCAACACTGGAGGCATTTCGTTGAAAAAACAACATTCTTACAAAATTCCAAACCCAGGGTCTGCTCAGCGATTGGCTAGGATGTTGGAAAACTGGGGGTGGCCAGAAAGCAACATCCAATAATAAAACAATACTGAAAGAAAGCACGTAAAACCCCTCCATCAACCTGGCAGTGGTGGCACACACCTTTAATCCCAGCACTTGGAGAGAGGGGCAAGTGGATTTCTGAGTTCAAGGTCAGCCTGGTCTACAGAGTGAATTTCAGGACAGCCAGGGCTACACAGAGAAACCCTGTCTCGAAAAACAACAACAATAACAACAACAAAAAAACCCTCAAAAAACAAAAAACAAAAGAATAAATAAAATAAAATAAAAAGCCTCCATGGACTATTGCAAGGACAAATCTGGACCATGTCTATGTTACAGGATGCCAAGGACTGAGGCATTATAAACAATTCCATCATAGTAAGGGGGTTTAACATTTAGACAAAGCCAACAATCAG
>NW_022196904.1:17569376-17570160 GCF_008632895.1 Mastomys coucha
AAAACTATGTGTGGTCCTTTCCAGTAGAGTTCCAGGGATTGCTTTTGATGTCTCTTACTGAATATCTAGTCACCAGGTTGGAAATTTTGCAGCATAGGTCGGCTAGCACCCTCTTAGTTTGCCTCTAGCCATGGCCAAGCTTCCTTTACCTGTGGAAAAAATTCTTCATAGAATCAAGAACATATTTTATAGTAAATTCATTAAGCACATCAGCTCTTAAATTAGGAAGTATAGATCTAGTTCTTCCATAATACTGTCAAAAGAGGTTAATCCCAAAGTATAAGGAGTGTTTCAGATCTTATATAGTATTCAGGGGAGGAGAGCTACCCAGTTCCTGCCAGTCTGCATGGATAATTTACCTGGGATCTTTTTTAGAGTTCTAATCATTTTGTCTACCTGTCCAGAGCTTTGGTATCTGAAAGCACAATGCAATTTCCAATGTGCTTCTATATCTTTGAACTTTACCATGTTACCTGAGTTGTGATGGCTGTTCTATTATCAGAATTCAAAGGTGCTGGCATCCCATACCTGGGATAGATAACTTGTAGTATCTTTTGTCTGATGTTTAATGGGGAAAACAGTGAAAAAGTATATAAAATACTAGTAAATACCTATATTCATATGTACCTGGTTTTAACACAATGAAGTCCACTCCCCTGTGGGCACCTGATCTCATTCCTCTCCATTTAGAGCCTCTTTACATTAGTGGTCCCCACTGACAAGTTTTCAGATGAAGCTCTTGGAGGCAATTTGTTCTACTAACGGTTTTAAGTGAATAATCTTT
>NW_022196904.1:17570725-17594184 GCF_008632895.1 Mastomys coucha
CCTGGTCAAGTCCCTACCTGGCTGCATTATTTGGGAAAGCAGGCCCTGCACCTCATCTGGGCAGCAGGGTAGAGCTGGCACTGATTTTGGTGGTTGCAGGTGAACTGGTCCCAACCATATGAGAACCTTGGTGCCCACAGGTGTCTCTTATCCCTTTAAGGACCAGATCCAGTGTTTTCAGTTGGTCTACCCCAACATCTACTCCATCAAAGAACTGCTGGAGTGCATAAAGGGGCTGGTTCTATAGAACAAAAACGACAGTATCTCCATGATTCACGTCAAGAGCAGCATATCCAAGAGGAATTTCAGTGAGCTTGCCAAAGCAGAAGTCAATGGCTTCATACCAGACCAACAGGTCATTGTGATGATTGTTTAAAAGCAAGGAAATGTGGACAAAAGGCAGTACTGTGATATGCTATGGCTTAAATGAGCTTTTATGTCTCTTATGCAATAGAATGTTTCTACTGTGATCAGCAGGCAATAGGGGAGGAAGATATGTGTGGGATTCAGGTGCATGATATGAGTGAAATTCACAACAACAACAACATAGCAAAAATCCCATTTAACAGTGTTATTTTATTTCCAATATAGAAGACATATTGCAATGATCATGTGATGAGGCAGCTTAATGTTAAAACTGATCCAGGTGGCCTTCATTCTCCCCAGTGCAGGGTCATCTGCCTTGGCTTCTGAGAGGTGTCTCCCTAGGCTGGAAGGAAGTAAGACATCCAGGAGACACACAGTGCTAACAAAGCTGGGAACACTTCATCATCCCAGAAATGGGAATCTACTCAGTAGTCATAAGATTCCAGGGGTGGAGAGATGGCTCAGCCATTAAAGGCTAGGCTCACAATCAAAAATATAAGATTCCCTAAAGGTGTGCTGGGCTTACTGGAATCTGTCAGATTCCATCACACATTGAAGAACTTCCAAGAGTTCTCAGCATTATCACCCTGCTTCATTCTTCTCCATCTTACCCAAGAGTATGCACCTGCTGCAAGGAGGTCAGGCCTTCATCAGGACTATATGGAACTTAAGTCATCCGTGGACTTCTTTAACACCCTTTCAAAAGTGCATCCACATACTCTTAACCATGGTATATTTAACTTGTATACTTTTACATGTGTGTCCTGTGTACATACACTTGTATAATCAACATATGTCTGTGTGGTATATGTCTACACAAGGATTTCGGTCTGAAATGTCAATTTACATGTGTTGAACAACTTGACATTTGGAAACAGGCTTTCCTAAGGCAATCGAGAAGGTTTACATGCACCTGTTTAGCCAAATGTTGGTGGCACATCTGTTTAATCAGCAGGAATGAGAAGGGGATCTCAGCAAGTTCTGGGCCAGATGGATCTTTAAAGTGAGTTCTAGGACAACCAGTGCTAAATATAAAAAACTTGTCTCAAAAAAACCAAAGGAAAAGAAATGGAGGTCTTATCTGTTTCTGCCTCAATGTACTAGGTGACAAGCTGCAGCCAGCATGCTGGCTCTTCCACTGGCATTCTGGGGAATCAACTCAGATCTACCTAGGGATGCAGACACTGTATGGACAGAGTCATTGACCTAGCTGTCTTGTGCTGAAGAATCTCACCCAGGCTGTAGATGTCACACTCCAGACTTTTTACCTCAGCCAAGTCTTACTGAAGGCAGAAAGGCCAGGAACAGAAGTGTGTCTATGCTTCTTCTCCTGGGAACATTCCCAGGGAAGCCCATGTATTAAAGGTATTTTGTTCCTTTATTATGATATGCATGAGGATAAGGAAGGACATCATGTTAGATAAGTGTACCAATGCAAGCTCCACCCAAGGATGGTATGAGTTGAAGCAGAAACCTCAGCAAAGCAGGGGTACTGACATCATGCCACTATGCAGCTACCACAAATGGGAAGGACACATCAGTTTGTGACTTGTTGCAGAGACAGCAGCCTTCCTCCTTTAATTACTGGTAAATGTCGGGTCCCCATGTCTTCTCTAACTTCCTCCCCATTTCCTGCCAGAATGTTATCAAGGAACATTGATTACTCATCTCCCAGTGCCTCCACAAGGCACTGTTTATCCTTTGTGTAGAGGAAGCCCACCGGTTTGTTTGAGTTAATCTTATATCCAGCTACTGTCCTTAAGTTGTTTATCAGGTTTAGGAATTCTCTGGTTGAAATTTTGGCATCACGTAAGTATACTATCATATCATCTGCAAATAGTGATAATTTGACTTCTTCCTTTCCAATCTGTATCCACTTTATCTCCTTTTGTTGTCTAATTGCTCTGGATAGGGCTTCAAGTATTATATTGAATAGGTAGGGAGAGAGTGGGCAGCCTTGTCGAGTCCCTGATTTTAGTGGGATTGCTTCAAGTTTCTCTACATTTAGTTTGATGTTGGCTACTGGTTTGCAGTATATTGCTTTTACTATGTTTATGTATGGGCCTGAATTCCTGACATTTCCAAGACTTTTATTATGAAGATGTGCTGTATTTTGTCAAATGGTTTTTCTACATCTAATGTGATGATCATATGATTTTTTATTGAGTTTGTTTATATAGTGAATTATGTTGATGGATTTCCATATATTGAACCATCCTTGCATCCCTGGGTTGAAGCCTATTTGATCATCATGATGATCATTTTGATGTGTTCTTGGATTTGTTTTAGGAGAAATTTATTGAGTGTTTTTGCATCAATATTCATAAGGGAAATTGGTCTGGAGTACTCTTTCTTTATTGGGTCTATGTGTCGTTTAGGTATCAGAGTAATTGTGGCTTCATAGGAAGAATTGGGTAGAGTACCTTCTGTTTATGTTTTGTGGAATAGTTTGGGAAGTATAGGTATTAGTTCTTTTTGAAGGTCTGATAGAACTCAGCAGTAAGCCCATATGGACCTGGGCTTTTATTGGTTGTGACACTATTAATGAATGTTTCTATTTCTTTAGGGGATCTGAGGACTGTTTAGACCATTTATCTGATCTTGATTTAACTTTGGTATCTGGTATCTGTCTAGAAATTGTCCATTTCATCCAGGTTTTCCAGTTTTGTTGAGTATTGTATTTTGTAGTAGGATCTGATGATAGTAAGAGATATTAAGGACATGTAATTGTTGCTTCCTGTTATTTTTGTTATTAGAGTTGGGATTCTAGTCATGTGTCTATCTTCTTTTAGTTTTGTTGAAAGATTACTTTCTTGATTTTTCTAGGTTTTAGTTTCTGTCCTTTGTTGGAGTTTTCCATTTATTATCCTTTGGAGAGCTGGATTTGTGGAAAGATATTTTGTTAATTTGATTTTGTCATGGAATATCTTGGTTTCTCCATCTGTAGTAATTGAGAATTTTGCTGGATATAGTAACCTGGGCTGGCATTTGTGTTCTCTTAGGGTCTGTATGGCATCTGCCCAAGATCTTCTGGCTTTCATAATCTCTGGGGAGAAGTATGGTATAATTATGATAGGTCTGCTTTATATGTTACTTGACCTTCTTCATTTACTGCTGCTAATATTCTTTCTTTGTTTTTTGCATTTGGTTTTTTGATTGTTATGTGAACAGTGGAGTTTCTGTTCTGGTCCAGTCTATTTGGAGTTCTATAGGCTTCTTTTATGTTCATGGGCATCTCTTTCTTTAGCTTAAGGAAAGTTTCTTCTGTAATTTTGTTGAAGATATTTACTGGCCCTTTAAGTTGGAAATCTTCATTCTCTTCTATAGCTATTGTCCTTAGGTTTGGTCTTCTCATTGTGTCCAGAATTTCCTGGATGTTTAATATTAGTGTCATTTTGCATTTTGCATTTTCTTTTATTGTTGTGTCAATGTTTTCTATAGTATCTTTTGCACCTGACATTCTCTCTTCTATCTCTTGTATTCTATTGGTGATGCTTGGATCTACGGCTTCTGACTTCTTTCGTAGGATTTCTATCTCCAGAGTTGTCTCTCTTCGTGAATTCTTAATTGTTTCTACTTCCATTTTTAGATCCTGGATGCTTTTGTTCATTTCCTTTGCCTGTTTGATTGTATTTACCTGTAATCCTTTGAGGGATTTTTGTGTTTCCTCTTTAAGGCCTTCTGCTTCTTTATCTGTGTTTTCCTGTATTTTTTAAGGGAGTTATGTATATCCTTCTTAAAGTCCTCTATCATTATCCTGAAAAGTGATTTTAGCTCTGAATATTGCTTTTCTGGTGTGATGATATATCTAGGACTTGCTATGGTGGGAGAAATGTGTTCTCATGATGCCAAGTAACCTTGGTTTCAGTTGTTTATATACTTTTCCCCCTTCTTATTAGATGTTTTCTTCTTTTATGTTGCAAGTTTTATCCCTGAACCCCTCCCCCCATACCATCCTCCCTCTCCCTACTCAGTAACCCACCTGCTCCTGTTTCCCTGTCCTGGCATTCCCATACACTGAGTCCTCAAGCATTCATGAGACCAAGGGCCTCTCCTTTCATTGATGTCCCACAAGGCCTTTGTCTGCTACATATGTGCTTGGAGCCATGGGTCCTCCATGTGTATTCTTTCATTGGTGATTTAGACCCTGGGATTTCGGGGGGTACTGGTTGGTTCATATTGTTGTTCCTCCTATGGGGATGCAAACTCGTTCAGTTCCTTGGGTTCTTTCTCTAGCTTCTCCATTGGGGACTTTGTGCTCAGTCCAAAGGATGACTGAAAGCATCCACTTCTGTATTAGACAGGCCCTGTTAGAGCCTCTCAGAAGACAGCTATATTAGGCTCCTGTCAGTAAGCACTTGTTGGCATCCACAATATTGTCTGGGTTTGATAACTGTATATAAGATGGATTCCTAGGTGAGACAGTCACTGAATGGCCTTTCCTTAAGTTTTTTTCCCCATCTGAAAACCATTATCTCATATCTCTTCTCTTAAAGTAAATAACCTGGGTTGGCTAGGAGACTTTTTAGTTTTTCAACCACATCAGAAATCCAAGAGTGACAAATATTACCTGAATATATGAGAAGCACAAAATATAGCTTCCAGAATTTAGCCAATTTATAGTGGCCATGGATCACCTTCACAGTCCCCTACTTCAAAACATTTGAGCATTGGCCTTCATCCTTCTGGCCTTTAAGAAACAAGAATTTAAGAACTAGCCTATTGTGTCCAGGCAGATCCAAGCTGTCCTAACCTGTACTTTTTCTTTTCTGTGTACAGTATTATGTCTGTAAATGAAATGAAGCAATTCTTATCTAGTAGCTGTTTTGCCACAACTCAAGTAATCATAGATGCTAAATTCCTTCTTTGAATCCAGGGAAGGGAAAGCTGTCAGGGGCAAATTAGTCTCAAAGACAAGTGAATAAATACATTAAATGTCACATTCTATGGATTTCTGATGTTTCTGAAAACCAATTATATATTTAAAGTAATCTGGACTTTTCTTCAATAAGAACTCTCAGCTATTTCTAATGAAAATATCTTAAAATATCCTAACAGAAAATTCAGAGCCATGAAATTGCTATTTGGCCTTTAACTCTCACACTTATATGTCTCAGATCAGTTAATAAAACAGTTGTACAAGGACTGGATCTAAGCCGTGTACTTTATATTTTTTAGTATCAAAAGAAGAAATTTGAACCAATGAAAATCTTTGATTTTGTATCAAAATAAATTATGTACCATTTAAGAAATTATGACTTCAACTTAGTCACAATCATAAATACTTCTACCAATTGAGATTATGGCTATACCTAAAATAACCCTTCTCCAGCCCCAAAGCCCAGGGAACTGGGTCGACAACTCTTCATAACTTCTTCAAGCTGAAAATGGATGTTAAGGTATTATGATGGGGGGTGCTAGGGTAGGGAAAGTAAGATTGATTAGTCTCTGATGTCTCTGTCTTGACTGGATCCTGCTGAAAGTTCAGGACATTAGGGGTTCAAGCTGATCAATTCAGCATGTCTGACGAGATTTACCAAGGTTGTATATTCTGTATATATAAATCTCAAAAAAATTTTAGTCTCTGGACTCTACTTTCCTGGGGATCTACCTCTATCAAATCTGATCCATCTTACTCTAGAATGTGTATAGATAACTAGTTCCTTTCCTAAAAACACAAAAACAGAACCTTTTTTTCAAAATAGTGTGTCAGTAACCAGAAAAACTTTTTTGAACGATCTCCCAGAGGAATAATATAACCACAAAACTCAAAATCACATCCATTTTGAAAATTAAATGAAACAAATGAAATAAACAAAAATACTGTATGTGCCTATCCTTAGGCCTGGTCTATTTTTTCCCAGCAGGATGAAAACGCAATATTCCCATGGATCCCATGTTAGACAATATGTACAACCTGTGGCTGGTTAAGCAATCATATATCATGTAGTGTTTGGCTCTCTTGCCTAGAGCCACAGACATATTTTACTAATACCTGTATAATATGTACCTGTTGATCTCTGCCAGAGCCACAGATATTAATAATTATTACCTGATCAAAGCAGGCAATGACTATCACTGCACTCTCTACTCTGGAGACAGTGACTAATATTCCCTATTCTAGTTCAAATTAAAATAATCTAAAGCAAATAAAGTAAACTAAAATACTGTATGTGCCTATACTTAGGCCTTTCCTATTTTGCCATGCAGGATATAAAACCCAATATTCCTGTGAAGCCCATGGTGGGCAGAATATGAGTATCCTTTGAGTCAAGTAAAATAATTTTATACCATACTATGGTTCAGTTCTCTGCCTAGAGTGGCCAACTTCATTATTTTTCTCTCTTAGAGCAGTATGTAATTTCCCACAACAGGGATCCTCAGGGCTGGTAGCAATTTCTTTGTTTCAAAGTTCCTGCCCTTGAGTCCAAGTGGCTTGTCAGCACTCCTCACAGGCCTCTTGCTGCCTTCATGTGATGGACAGGGAAAATCCTGCAACACACTGCGTCAGTCAAAGCAACACAAAATATATCCACAGTGTAGCACTCTTTGTTTCATATGATCAATTGGCAAATTTTCAGAGATGAAGAACACATTCCTGTATCTAGGGGCCAGGGTGTTTGGGCTTGCTAACAAGATTACAAATGAAATATGTGAACATCAGGAAGACCATTGTGTAGCAGGTTATCTGCATACACAGTGATGATTATTATAGTGATAACATTCATTCCTTTATAAACACAGTTATATTATATGAATATGTTTTTGTTTTAATCCAAGATATGAGGTATGTGTCTCCTTCTGATTTTCTGCAACTACTAGCTTTGAATGTTTCATGATTTAGGAGGGACATGATTTTTTCTGAAAGCAGAGGATTTCAATTTGGAATTCTGGGACCCTTGACAGGATACAGGTGAGATACCCAAGAAGGGCTGTGGTGTTTCCTCTTCCCCTCCTGCTGCCACTCCCTCTTGCAGTTGTTCCTGCTCCTGATTTTGCTATTGATGGATTGCCATTTGGCTGTTTTGTTTGACTGCTGGTTGGAGATGTCCTGATGATAGAGATTGGATTGGCCAAAAGGAACCAAATGAGCCTATTCAAGCAGGAAGTTGTCTTAAGAGGTCTACACTCCTTTTCCTCTCTACCTTTTTCTTGACTGCCAGTTGTTAGGTGGTTGAGAGGGATTGGGGTTGAGTAAATGTTGGAAAGGTGGTGGATAAAAGAGAATCCCATAAGTATGCATAGAGGTCAGGGGATACACAGATTAACAGGCAGATATCATTGATCCAGGGTACATGGAACTGATTAAATCAGACTTAGAAACTAAACTTTGTTTCTTTACTGTGTGTGGGCATGTTCAAGCACAGATTTGAGGAGGCCAGAGTACTACGTATAGGAGTTTGTTTTCTCTACTATGTAGGCCTTAGGTCTTGAACTCAGATAATCAGTTCTAAGTGGTGAGAGCTTTACACTTTGAGCTGTCTTGCTGCCTCTTATTATGGCCAGATTCATGCTCAATACATGATGCTATAGTTTTTTCACTTTTAGTATTGGTGCAAGTCTTTCAAAAGGGACATAGGCCTTTAATATTAATTTTGTAAGTCAGTGTGAATCAATTCCGCAATAGAGAAGACACAAACTGTTGTTTTCTATTCTATTATTTGAACCTCTTTTAATATAACTGTTATTAGCAATTTTCCTATCAAATTGGAAGTGACATGTCAAGTGGATTAGGGGCTAGAGAGAGATGTCCCAGCAGGTTAGAGCCCTGGCAACTTTTTCAAAGGTTCAGATGTTGATTCTTAGAAACTTTATAGTTGCGGGAATTATAAAAAAATGAATCCACCCCACAAACTTGCTTTCCATCTGAGCCACATCTTTGAGCCAGTACCATTCATCCTCAATACTATGCTCAGGCAGGTTTTGTTATTTCCTCCCAGCAAGCTACATCTCGCTCTCAATCAATTTTTCACACACTCCCACAATCATTCATCTAAATGGCGCCTATTACCAGTAAATAAAGCATGATTTCCAAGGCCTTAATATCCAATCAGATTTATATAATAATAAAATCACAATTTACATGATGCCAATACAAGAATTTCAGAACCAAATAAAAAAAGACCATATTCTAACCCAGTTAATCTATTTTGTAAGAACCTGCTTGGTTGTGTACCTCATGGGGTCTGGTTCATCCTCAGCATCTGTCTCCGTGGTGACTTCTCCTGCTCCTGACCCTTCTCCTCCTCCTGACTTTTTTCCTCCTCCAACTCTAGCTCCACCTCTCTATTCCTGTTCAATCACAGGCCTGTCACTGCCCTAATGTGATTGGATAGAGAAAATGCTGTAGCATTTCACCTTTTTTGTTCAATAAAAAAATAACTTTTTTTTTCAAAAAATAAATCAAACATCACTATTACAGACATGGTAAATATCTGACACCCAGTCCATCATCTTTTTCAGTAAAATTGAACACTATCTTCTATCTTAACTTAAAAGACAAAAACTTTGTACCTAGCTATGTCTTGGCTTAGATTGGATACCATCTGAAAACCATTTTCTCAAAAGTAAAAAGTCTGGGTTAGGTAGAAGATTACGTAGTTTTTCAACTCCATCCAAAATGCAAGAATGACTGAATAATAGAGAATATATGGGAATCCTAACACAGCTTCCAAAAATTTTGCCAATTGATAGAGACTTCTGGACACCTGGACAGTCCTTACTTCAAAACCTTGGAGCATCTATCTTCAGCCTTCTGGCCCATCATTCTCCTGACAGACAAGAGAAACAGGAATATTAAGGACTTGCCTACTCTGTCTCAGCAGATTTAAATTGTCCTAGGCCTGTTAAGTGTGTCCTTTTCAGACAGTATTGTCTGTAAATGAGGAGGCAACTTTTGCCTAGTGGCTGTCTCGCCACAACTGGAGCAACTCCAATGATGCTAAATTTCTTCTTTGAATCTGAGAAAGGGGTGCTGTCAGGAGCATACAGGTCTCTAGTCAAATGAATAAATAATATTAAATATCACATTCTGTGGATTTCTGATGTTTTTGAAAACTAACAAGCTATGTAAAGTAATCTGGACTGTTGTCTGTTAACTACTCTCAGCTATTTTTAATTAAAATCTTGAAATCACTCTAACAATAAGCTCAGAGCCATGAATTTGTTAATTTGGCCCTAAACTCACAGGTCTAAACATCTCAGATCTGTCTATAATAACAGCAAAAGAAAGACTGCCTCTAAGCTCTGTACCTTTAATTATTAAGTATCAATAGAAGAAATTTCTACCAAAGATAACTTTGATTTTATATCAAAATAAATTCTGTACTAAATAGGAATGTATGTCTTTAACTTATAAGGTTTTCTATTAAATGATATTATGGCTATACAATTTATTCTATTTCCACCCTGTTCCAAATATGACCATTTTTACATTTCCTAGAAAGGCAACCTATTAATAACCCTCTCCAGCCACAAAGCCCAGGGAAGTGAGTCAATGACTCTTCATAATGTCTTTAAGCTGAACATGGGCATTGAGATATTATGGGGTGGGGGAGAAAAGGATTTATTAGTCTCCTGATGTCTGTGTTTTGACTGGATCTGGTTGAAGTCTGGAGTTCAGGTAGGCCAGTTTAGCATGTCTGATGAGGAAATTTACCAAGGCTGTATATTCTGTAATATATAAATACTCAGACAAAATTTTAGTATCATCAAAATATAATTTTTGTTTGATTATCTGGAATCTAGTTTTCTGGAAGTTATAAATACTTCAATCACCTTTTCCAAAAACACAAAAACAAAACCTTTAATGGTTAGCACTGCACTCGCTAGTCTGACAGTGACTAATTTTCCCTATTTAGGCATTTTTTTTTACCTAGCTAAGTAGGAAAATATCACTCAAAATACTCATTTAGGCCATGTTTGAAAGAATTTGAGCTTCCACTGCCTAAGTATATAAGTTATATCAACCTTCTGTTTGGCTGTTTAGAGTCTCAGACTTTCATCAATTAATGCCTGTTCAAAGCAGGTGATGGTTAGCACTGCACTCTTTACTCTAGAGTCAGTGATTACTACCCCTATCTTGCTTCCAACCATGGGTGAAACTTTCTACATGGCTTAGACAAAATCTGAATACTAATCCACTTTAAAAGTAAATAATCTCAATGTCAAATTCAAGTCTAAATCCTCTGTTCTCAGTCTCAAAAAAACTTTCTCTCTCTCTCTTGACTCAGAGTAGCCTACAATTTTCAACAGGTGGGGGCCTCAGACCTGTTCTTTGTTCCATCTTGACATGCCTGGGTCATGTGACTCAACTTGGAGAACTTGAGTCCCACCACACAGGCTGTCACCCAGCAAAGGAAAAAATAATAAAATGTAAACTTTAACTCTCAGGGTAGTAACTTTAAATTACTAGTGGATTCGTGCCCAGTCTCACATTGGGTGGCCATCTGTTGTGGAAATTATAAAAAATTAATCCACCCCACAAACTTGCTTTCCATCTGGGCCACATCTTTGAGCCAGTACTGTTCATCCTCAATACTATGCTCGGGCAGGTTTTGTTATTTTCTCCCAGGAAGCTACATCTTGCTCTCATGCAATTCTTCACTCACTCCCACAATCAGTCATCTAAATAGCACTTATTACCCAGTAAATAAAGCATAACTCCCAAGGCCTTAATATACAATCAGATTTATATAATAATAAAATCACAATTTACATGATGCCAGTACAAGAATTTCAGAACCAAATAAAAAAGACAATATTCTAACCCAATTAATTTATTTTGTAAGAACCTGCTTGGTTGTGTACCTCATGGGGTCTGGTTCATCCTTAGCATCTGTCTCCATGATGACATCTCCTGCTTCTGACCCTTCTCCTCCTCCTGCTCCTGACATTTTTCCTCCTGCAACTCTAGCTCCAACCCTCCATTCCTGTCCAGTCACTGCCCTAATGTGATTGGATAGAGAAAATTCTGTAGCATTTCACCCTTTTTGTTTAATAAAAAATAACTTTTTCTCAAAATATAAACTGAAAATCTCTATTACTTTATCAGTTTATTTCTTGGATTACATCTGTATCTAACTCCAACCCTAGGGCTATGACACCTTTTTTTCTTAAGGAGAGGGAATCTCCATAAGTACATACATATCCAATATACAAAAGCAAAAATAAATGCTAAAATATTTCTTTGTTCACAGGACTAAGTACCACCACACAGATTTTGAGCTGTATCACACTGACAGGTACAGATTTTGAGCTGTATCACACTGACAGGAATAACCACTCCAGGTATTTATCACACTGCCAGGAATAACCACTCCAGGTATTTATCACACTGACAGGAGTAACCACTCCAGGTATTTATCACACTGACAGGAGTAACCACTCCAGGTATTTATCACACTGCCAGGAGTAACCACTCCAGGTATTTATCACACTGCCAGGAGTAACCACTCCAGGTATTTATCTTGTGGGCTGTACTATCTTTGGTCATTTTCAGGCAGATGAAAAAGTTAGATGCTTGATTTATTGTTCTAAGAAAATAATTTTGCTCCTAAGGAAGGGATTGACAGAAAGAGTAACAACATTGTCTCCTCATGGTTCTGACACCTCTGGTCTCCTGTCGGATTGGCAGGTATTTCTGATGACTGGAAAAACAATTTCACCATGGTCCAGAGTAAAGACAGTGTCACGGTCTGTCAGGAGAAAGTATCCAGTTTAGAACTTGGTATCCTCCCTGGTCCTGAGACATTAAAACTCTCAAGGCTCCTGAGCATGAGGTGGTTGGCCTCTTCCTTTTCCTCTTGATCTAATGAGCAGTAGTGAACATCATGCCTTGTTTATACACAAGATGTTTGAAACATACACGTGGAATTAATTATTTAATGGTATTAGTAAAGCTTTTCTTCTGTATTTGCTATTTTTAGTGACTCTGGCTTTCAACAGTTGAAGAGCACAGAACAAGGATCCTTAGGATCTCTAAAGATTAGCAATAAGGGAGAAACTGTAGGGAAGCTTACTACCAAAACTTCACCTACATGCCTCACAAATACACGAGAATCTATAAAATAGGTGTCAAAGATGATACAAATTAAATTTAGAAGATAAAAGCTAACAAATGTGAACACCAGCATCAGGATAGTATTGGTTGCTCTGATCTCAGCTTGGCCTCTGTTATCCTGATTGGGAGTGAGGATATGCTGCATTACCTGCCTATGTCTATGGAGGAAAAATACCATGGAGAAACTGGTCCAGACCATGATGCTCATGAATGTAGCATCATGGGCAAACCGCAAGAAGACAATGCCTACACTGAATCCAGAAGTGGAACAAAACAACTTGCTCTTAAAGTCAGTGTTATTGTCTGATGTGTGTGGACCAGTGACCTTAAATGGAATGTAGATGTTATTTAAGATACTGAAGGCCCAACAACTGTAACAAGAATAACTTGCCAAATTTGGGACACTTGCTCTGAGTATAACTTTACCTCCATTAACAGGAATAAGACTGACAAACTGATAGATACTCAGGACACAGGTGAAACACAAGTTTGTGCTTTTTGCGACTAGCCGAGTGAAGAATTCTATTTTACATTTGAGGTCTGTTTGGAGACTTCTTGGAGCAAAAACCATCATGTTGTTTGGAAATATAGTAATGAAAAGAATCAAAGCATTGGCCACAGCCATGTGGCTTAAAATCACCTGCCTAGGCCTCTGTTTAGAACCAGCGAAGATTGGAGAGAAATTATGGACAAACAGAAAGACATTGGCCACAGTTCCAACCCCAAACTGACAAAGCAAGAGGATCTGAAGAGCCACTTCCTCAGTGGATTTCAGGGATTTATCATGAGCAGACATGGGGAGGGCTTTCCCTGACCCTGGGGTGATGATTATGTGGAACAAAGCTCTCCTCAGGTTTCTGTTCTATTCCCACAGCTTACCAAGTGTTTGGGACAATTTCTTCTTTTATCAGTGAGACACTATTCTATCATACTACAGGAACTTTGCCTGTTGAACAATGCATGGACTATAACTCAGAATAAAATTCTATACTTATTGAATAACTTCTGCCTTGAGATAAATTTTGTATTGCAACTACAGCTTTATGGCCATCTAGGTCATTAACCTATACAATAACATACATTTTAGCACACCATGGGCTTTGAATATACAGGAATGTGACTAGTGTGAGTATATGATTCCATCATCAGCATCCAATACAATTAGTAGTGAGGGGGGGCTGCAAATGGTGTGTAACTTAATCAATAAAATCACTTAAACAATAAAAAGTACAGGTTCCATCCTCAGATTTTGTCATCAGAATTCAATATAAGTAGGAGGGAGAGGTGGCTACAAACAGGATGTATCTTAATCATCATAACTTAATCAATAAAAAATAAAAGAAAATACAAATGTACTATAAAAGGAATTAATAAAATTGCCTCATTTTATAGTAACATGTTAAGAATAATATGTATGTTAGTAACATGTGCTTATGTATCATAATCAATAAAGTTGTGTAAATGAATACAGTTGTAGAAAACTAAGTTGTTAACTTTGAAGGTTTTTTATACTACTCATGCACACAATAAAATACCAAATATTTCTAATAAAGCCACTTTCTTTTGACCACATAGTTGAACATAGGTTTACATGTGTATCTACCATGTGAAAAAAAACACTTGCTAACCAGTTTCATTTATTCATATTTTTCTTATCCTAATTTTTGTTCTAAAAAGTCAGGTGGCAGAGTCTTACCTGTATCATCTCCATCTTTCACTGAAAATTATTAACACAATCACTATTATTCTTTTTGTAAGCAGTTGTTTCATCTGCATTTTACTTGTTTACATGTTTTCAAAAGGAAAATGGGGCCTCCATGCACCAGTTAAAGTTCAACTTCTCACACATAGATGTTACTTTCAATACTCTTTACTGCTGAGTGCTATTTCAACAAACAGATAATTCTTTGAGATGAAAGCAAAATATTAACCTCATTGAGTTAAACTGCAGTCTTCAAATACAAATAATCATTCATGTAGGCTTCAGAAGTCATTTTTCATAGAAAAAGGGAGAAGAGAATTTTAAGCAGATGTCTATGTTTGGAAGAATCCCACCTTCTGAGCCACAGTCAGGATGAGTATGCTCACAAAGCAGAGGACAAAGACCATCTCCAGACCACACCTCCTGTAGAAGCATATCTCATAATGCCTGTTACATTGACGAAGTTTTCTGTGCCACTCTTTGCCTGAGAAAGAATGCAAGGAAATCAGGAATGGTTTCTTATTTTCCATACAATGCTATGAAGGTAATCCAATAGAGTTCAGGTTTCCAATCTTATAAAATAATAGGGTACTTGGGCAGGACATCCTTCAGAGAGCTTATTATTGTGTCATCTGTGTCTTCAGTGCATTTGTCTGCATGGTGATTTGGGACATCTCTCATGAAGGAAAAGTCATTTATCCCCAGAGTAAATCTCAATTTTTACTTTCTGATGCTTAATGGTGATGTCTAGAAGTTCGTTAGAGTTTAATGAGTACCTGGGCAGAAGTTAGAAAAGGGTTTCCATGTTTCCTTTGGGAGAATCTAAGTTCTGAATTGATCTTGTAGTCAGATGTAAATTCAGGCACTCAAAAGTAGAACAAGGGACTCATTTTGTGCATTTTTATGGAGTCTTTTTCTCCCTACTATTTCAGTTTTGCAAAATTATGCTGGCATCAAGGCCTTCCAGATAACCAGCAACATGCCAATCAGATTTTCTAATTTTCCAGAAAGTTGTTTCATTCCAAAGTTTCCAATGTTTGTCCCAGGACACAAAAGTCTGACAAATGCCTTAACTAAAGCTAGTCTTTCCCACCTGAATGCTGGAGTTATTTCAATATCCATTTGCTTTTAGGTAGATTGTGTCTTGTTTACTGGTATACTCATGAATCCTTATCAGAAGCCTTGTGTACTTTGTTAGTATCTGAGAATCTGCTGTGTAAAGAAGGAACCTGGATATACAGTAAGCAAAGATATGGATTGAGCAATCATTATGGGAGGGAGAGCGGAGTGGGAAGAAATAAGGGGGCAGTATCAGAAACTGGAGAAGATATGAGAGATGTACAAAGGGTCAAAATTGAACAAAAATATGTAGCAGGAGGGATGAGGAACTGGGGATAGACAGTAGAGAGTCCCAGACACCAGGGAACATGAAACTCCCATGACCCAATGGGGAAATGTTTCACTGTAATGCACAGAGTAGGGGTGATAGAACCTACTGAGACCACCTTCAGTAGATAGGCAGTCCCTGGTTGAGGGATGGTGCCACCAACCCATCTCAAAATTTTTAACCCATAAGTGTTATTGTCCAAAGGAAAAACAGGGGAAAAAATGGAACAGAGACTGAAGGAAGAGCCAACTGTAGACTGCCCCACCTGGGGATCCATCATGTCTACAAACATCAAACCTAACACTGATGCTGTGTTCAAGAGGTGCTTGCTGACAGGAACCTGGTATGGGGACTCCTTGTGAGGTCCGGCCAGCGACTGACCAATGCAGATGTGGATGCTTGGAGCCAATAATCAGGCTGAGACCTGGGAATATGTGGTGGAGCTGGCAGAAGGACTGCAGAGGGATTGCAACTCCTTTGGAAGAACAACATAGACTGTCAGGACCATTCAGTACACCCAGAGTCTAAAACACCAACCAAGTAATGTAACTGGAGGGATCTATGTAACCAGACACATATATATCAGAAGATGGCCTTGCCTGACAGCAAGGGGAGTCCCTTGGTTCCAGGGAGGTTTGCTGCCCCAGCATAGGGGGATGCTGGTGTGGTGGGGTGGGAGAGTATGGGTGGGTAGAGGAGGACACTCATGCAGGCAAAGGGAAGGGAGGAGGGCAGATGTAGATTGGGGGTTGGTGGAGTAGTAAATAGAAAGTGGTATATCATTTGGATGTAAATGAATAGAATGAATAACAATAATAATAATAATAATAATAATAATAATAATAATAATAAAGATATAAATAGATCCAACCACACTCATTTCTGCTCTGAATATGATAGAATACTAGGAACTTATTTTGATTTTCAATGATGAAAAGTAAAAACTTAGAAAAAAAGAAAATAACTATAAATCTAAGTATTGTATGTTTAAAACCTTTATTTATATTCAAACCTGCAGCAAGATTGTCTTAGACACAAACAATGCATACTTGTCTGTGTGAGAAACAAGGTATTATGGTACAACATTTTTACTAATGAAATATCAGCACTTAGAAGGCATAAATGTGGAAATAGGAAAAAAGAAATAATAACTTGTCATTAATTGCTCAGATATTTTATGTTTGTCTAGGACAAGCACACAGCCATGATTTCTACTATGAAATTTATGTTGCCCAATTTACAATAACATATCTAGTTGGGACAATAAATGTCAGGAATTTGTAAGAGATATGGCACATTGAAAAATAGGAGATAGTATACAGTGTTATGACAGATTAAGAGTGATAACGGAACATGTTGTACTAACTTTCAGTGTATGTAGGAGGGAAAGTAGGTGAGAAGTATGGAGAGGAATAACTAACACTATTTCTTTTTAAAAACTGTCCAGAAACATAGTGCTATTGGTGCATTCTGTAACATGTCCACATACATATTTCAAATGAGTGAGTAAACCCACACTATATTAGGTAGACGGTGCCCCAAGTAGACATCTCATGCGGAATAAAGGACATTCTATTCCAGGATTAGGTGACTTCTTTTTCTAGTTGCTTGACAATCAACTCCCAAAGCACAATCCACCCCACCCCAAGCATTGCCAGCTATTACCAGTAGTGCTGGGAATTTTCCAAGACTTGGTGCCTGAAGACACCCAATACTGGACACACAGAACATGCAGAAATCAAACTGGAACTTACTTTGAAGATTTGTATGCCATTCACCTGTCCACAGGTGGCATAAACAAGGAGGCTGAAAAAGTCACATGGAAAGCCCAGTTTTCACTTTCTTAAAAGATGTGACATACAGTGCTGGTAAAGGCATGTAGTCAGCACCCACTTCCTTCTATGTACCCCGCCAGGTACAGCAATTACGAGCTTGATGAGATACACCATTAATTCAAGGGGGACATGAATGTGATGGAAAAAACCCACTGCTTTCTTATTCCACCTAAGGCCTGTCCATGAGTGAGAACTCATAAACAGTACTGTTTATTTTGTCTGTGGGCAAAATTTTGTTTGTCATAGGTCTTAGAAGTTATCACAATATTCATGTTCTCCTTAATGGATAAAGAATTTAAACATTTCTTGAAGCCCTATTTCTACACCTGTAGATCATTGCATTACCCAGTCCTCATTAGAGATGCTTCTTGGATGTTAATTAACACAGGAACTGTCAACTGATCATAGTGCACTGATATGAGCTTGGTATGCTTTCAGAACTAGAATGAATATATCATACCTCTCCCACAAAACTTTAAGTGACTTCCTAGAATTTAGGGTGAGCACAATTTTGGAGCTAGAGGTAGTTGATAACATCAGTGAAACAATGTTTTCTGGACACAACAGGGGGGCAAAAGAAATATTAATTCAGAGGAATTCCAACAGAATTCATAAGACTTGTGCAAGTTTTCACCTATCCTTTATTGTCAGTTTGTTTTTTCAAGAAGAAGAAGAAGAAGAAGAAGAAGAAGAAGAAGAAGAAGAAGAAGAAGAAGAAGAAGAAGAAGAAGAAGAAGAAGAAGATGATGATGGAGAAGATAGTTTTCTAAGAGGACTAGCCTCAATTGGGAAAATGCTGTCATCAAACTACCTGTAGCCAATTCTGTAGGGCATTTTCTTTATAATAGTTGATATGGTGGTTCCTATGTCAATGCGGAAGTGCTCACCCTGGGTATGTAGTCTGGTTAGCATTAGAAATATGCTGAGCTTATCCTGGGGAACAAACCATTAATCCAAACTACTCCTCCTGCTTCAGTTGCTGAGCTCTGGTTCTTGCCCTGGGTTCCTGATTTGGTATCCCCTGATGACTGATGTAACCTTTAAACCAAATAAAGCCTTTCTTCCTTGGTTGTTTTATCCATGGTACTTTTTGCAGCAAGTAAAATGAACTAAGACAGTAAAAATATCCCCCGATGGAGGCATGAAGTCGCACACAAATTCCACTACTCATTGGTGTGCAATTATAAGTGATAATTGGTGATAAAGAGATTCAGTTTTTGCTTGATTTGATTGCTGGCAGTTTAGCTACATTGTGAAGGCTGTATTCTGCACAGGAATAGATTTGATGGAAACAGAAGATAATCTATAGTTGGATGGGTAGGACTGAGAGAGTACATGTTCGAAGAGTTTGATGAGGGAGCTGAGTGTTACTGAAACATTGGATGAAATTCACCTAGTTAATAATTTTCGGAAGTATAGAAAACTGGGCAATACCATATGCCTGTAATCCTAGCATGTGAAATGTATGGTGAAAGGTCATCTCATGTTTGAAGCCTGCCCCTTCTAAGTTAGTTTTATGATTCCAGGAACTGTATCACATCAAATGTCTAAGTAATACAGTTGAGAAGTAATATACAGGTTTTGCTTTCTATTCTTAGAAAAGCTTATATATATATAAACAAAGGGTCTCCACCACAATACACCACTCATTTTGTTCCATTTCTCTACTCCCTTCAATATATGCCACATCATGTGTCATATCCTCTTTTGATTTTATTTTTCATTAAAAGTAGATTTTTTTCCCTCACACAGCATATCCTGATTATAGTTCCTTCTTCCTCTTTCCCTCCAAATTTCTAAACATTTTCTCTCCCTTTCAGATCCCTTTCTGTCTCTCATTAGGAACAAACAGGCTTCTAAGGGATAATAATAAAACTAAAAATGTTAATAAAATCAATAAATAATAAAACAAAATGTAGTAAGATAAAACAAAAACAAAGACATCAAAGATGGACAAGACTGACAAAGAAAAGAAAAATGCAAAAGATAAGAGAATAGAGTGAGAAACCCATTTGACTATATATTCACAAGTACCCAAAACACTAAACTGGCAGCCATATTATAGGTACAGAGGACCTGAAGTAGATATGTGCAGGCCCTGTTTCTGTTCCCTTAGTCTCTGTTTCTAACTTCATGTTCCCTTTTGAAAAATTACCCTTTGATTCCATGAGTACTCCCCATAGGGTTATAGGTGCCTGGTCAGACACTAGGTCATGGGCAGAGTGTCACTCATAACATAAAAGTGATCCTCCCTCTCTTTGTCCTCAGCTAATATCAGGTCACCCTTCGTCCCTCCCTTGTTCATCCTGGTATTTTACTCTGACCATATGCAGGACTTCTCTTACCAACAACGAATCTATGAGTTCTTGTATGAGCATTTCCATAAATATAAGTAGGTGCACTAATAGCATGTCTGGTACCCTCACAGGTCAGAGGAAGCCATTGGATCACCTGGAACTGAAGTCACTTATGGTTCCGGGCCTCAAGTGCCTGTTTGCCAAAGAAATGTTGGATTTTTCATTCAACTCCTTGTTTGAAATGATTTATTTATTTTTATTTTCTATTCATTGGTGTTTGGTCTGCATGTGTGGTATGTATGTTATATGGGCTGTCAGATCCCCTGGAACTGGTGTTTAAGTGAGCTGCCATGTGAATGCTGGAACCCAGGTCCTCTGGAAGAGCAGAAAGTGCTCTTATCTACTGAACAATCTCTCCAACCTGGAAGCAGAAGTTCTGACTGCTGAGTGATCTGTACAGCCAACTCTAGTATTTTTAACTGTTGTGAGCAAAAACATGATTAAAGCAACACTAATAAAAGAATATTTTGTTTTCATGCCACATCCTGATAAATCCAAAAGCAGATCAATACACTGATACAGCTCCCTTGGTTTTAGTGTATTGATCTTTGATCTTACAAATTTTAAGATCACAGAAGTCATATATTCATCCCACCATTTACATTCCTTTTACAACTCCCTCAGATTTTCATAACATGGAAAGACCATGGCTTACATGCTTTCATTCCAGTTCTAAAGCAGTATTCAACCCTCTTAACTTTTAAAAATATTCTCTTCTCATATATCACATTCTGAGCAGTTTCCTCTCCCTATTTTCCTCCCAGTCCTGCCCTACAATCTCCACCCTTTCCCAGATCCACTCCAGATTTTCCATTTAAAAACAGGCAGGTCCCCAACCAAACAAGTCATATCAACCTTCAATAAGGTCACACACCTCTGTTTATATTAAGGGTAGATAATGCAACTCACTAAGAGAAAATTGCTCCCCAAATCAGGCAAGAATCAGAGACACTCCCATTAATATTGTTAGGAGTCCCAAAAGAAGGCCACACTGCATAGTCTTAATATATCTTCAAAGGTCAGTCTTTTGCAGCATAAAAGGACTCAAGTTGCTTCTCATTTATCCGTCTATGCTGGGTCTCCTCATATGGTCTAGCATCTGCCCTATACACACACCCATGATATTTCTTGTTCCACTATTCAGATCTCTAACTCTTATCTCAACCTAGCCTCCTACTGATAGCAGGGATCACATGTAAACTACAGGCAGGTGGGGAGCCAGTTCCAGAAGGCCCAGACCTAAGTTAGCACTTAACCAACTGAGCCCAACATCCAGCCATTTTGAGAAGCCTTGCAAAGTGCCACCAGATGAATTTATCAGGGGCCTAAGAGGCTTATTGGATTAAGGAGAAAAGCAAGGCTGTGACATGTAACTCCTTGCCAGGTTTGAAGCTACCGAAGGTCTAACCTGGTCCCTAATTGGCTGTAGGTGGAGTTGGGTACCTGCTTATTTTTATTTTATTTTATTTTTATTTAATATGTTCTTTATTTATATTTCAAATGATATCTCCTTTCCAAGTTTCCCCTCCAGAGGAAGAAAAAGCAAACACTGTTTCCTCACCCCTCCTCCTGCTCACCACCCCACACTCTCCAGAATCCTGGCTCTGGAATTCCCCTACACAGGGGCATAGAATCTTGACAGGACCAAGGGCCTCTCCTCCCATTGAAGACCGACTAGTCCATCCTCTGCTACACATATACATCCTCTGCTGGAGCCATGAGTCCCACCATGTGTAGTCTTTGGTTGGTGATTTAGTCCCTGGAAGCTCTGAGGGTACTGGTTAGTTCATATTGCTGTTCCTCCTATGGGGCTGTTAACCCGTTCAGCTCCTTGGGTCCTTTCTCTATCTTGGATATTTGTCAAATCATTCCTTGGGGGCACCTCTATACCTATAATAAAACAATACTGAAAGAAAGTGCGCAAAAAACCTCTATCAGCCAGGCAGGGGTGGCGCACACCTTTAATCCAGCACTTGGGAGGCAAAGGCAAGGGGATTTCTGAGTTTGAGATCAGCCTGGTCTACAGAGTGAGTTCCAGGACAGCCAGAGCTACACAGAGAAACCCTGTCTCGAAAATAACAACAACAAAACACCTCAAAAACCAACAAAAAAAGAATAAATTAAATAAAATAAAAAGCCTCCATCGACTATCTCAAGGACAAATCTGGATCACATCTGTGTTACAGGATGCCAAAGACCTCCAGGAGACCAGTTTCCATGAAACTTTTTGCCTCAGGACTGCGGCCAACCTTTTAGACTTGTCATGCAGACTCCACTGGACTACGTGTGGTACTTTGTCAAAGATCAAGTGACCATAGGTTTGTGAGTTCATTTCTGGGTCTTCAACTGTATTCCATTAATCCACCTGCCTGTCACTGTACCAATACCATGCAGTTTTTAATCACAATTGCTCTGTAGTACAGCTTAAAGTCAGGAATGGTGATTCCACCCGAGGTTCTTATTGTTGAGAATAGTTTTCTCTATCTTAGGTTTTTTGTTACTCCAGATGAATTTTCAAACTGACCTTTTCAACTCTGTGAAGAATTGAGTTGGAATTTTGTTGGGGATTTTACTGAATCGGTAAATTGCTTTTGGCAAGATGGTCATTTTTACTATATTAATCCTGCCAATCCGTGAGTAATGGAGATCTTTCCATCTTCTGAGATCTTCTTCAATTTCCTACTTCAGAGACTTTAAGTTCTGTAGGTGGAGTTGGGTACCTGCAGGTTTACTAATCTTTTACTATAACGGGCAAGTCAGGATGAAGTGTTCATTGGGCAAGAGATGATGAGTGTGATTTAAAGTCATGATTGATAGACTTAGTTTTGAATCCAATACTCAGTGGTAGCATGGTATGTTGTCTTCACCTGCAATCCCAAACATGAGTGACAAGAGCAGTATAATGAGTGGGCCAGCAAAAAAAGAATATCAGGCTGTTTGATTAGGTCATACATTGAATACACTTTCATACTATCCTTAAGATTTCTCAAGCTGTTTGTAATCTTTTCCTTAATTTGGCCATATTTTCTCTAACAACCCCTTTATAGACTGCATATAGACAACATTCTTCTCCAAGGGCCACATAGCTCTCTTTGCTGCAAGAAGTGTATATCCAAGCCCCTGAATTTTTTAGAACTATTTCAGCTAGGTTGGAAACAGACTTTTCAATACCTTTCATTGACTTTTCTAGTTATTTAGGTGTCCCCATTAATGGCTTCTTGTAAGGTGCAGTAATGGGGGTCATATAATGCTAAGGCTTTGGCTCCTGTTCCTACAACTCCTACTATATTTACACATAAGAAGATAGACAAAACAATGACTATATGGGTTCTCATTTAAATCTCTTATTGAGGGCCAGAAGAAGGTGGTTGAGAATGCTTTTCTTAATTGACCAATCACCCTGTAAACAAAATGAACCCAAACACAGAAGTCAAAGGAGGCATTAAGTGCTTCTGTCTGGATGAATGGGTTTAAGCCAGTTGAGCAGACCCATCAGGCATACTCTGGTTGAACTAAAAAGTACCTGCTATGTAATCTCAAGGAACAGCCTGAATATGAAGGAAGGAATATTCTTGGGGTATTCTTTGGCCTTTACATAGCTCTTGTCCTTTAACTAATTGTAAAGTAATTCAACCACGGACTGTTTGCTACCATCTACAGTTACTTACTTCTGTAGATTCAGTGACTGAGGCATTATAAACAATTCCATCATAGTAAGGGGGTTTAACATTTAGACAAAGCCAACAATCAG
>NW_022196904.1:17599482-17600657 GCF_008632895.1 Mastomys coucha
GCAAGTCCCCTGCGACTCGTGGGGCCTGTTCCTCCAAGGTAGCTATTCTGATCTCAGAAACTCACCCATGAGAGAGTGGTGGATCCCGCCCGGGTCTCTGGCTTAATGTGCTCTCTGGAGGCAGGCCCTTCCACTTGCAGGGAAGGGGGAGAGGAGGACGCTGAACCTTCCCTGTCACTCGGAAGCTGAGAGGATTGTGTCCCTGCCGCCCTGCGGCTCCCCTGGGAGTCGTGGGGCTTGTGGCTCCCGGCTGGCTGCTCAGGTCTCAGAAACTCACCCGAGAGAAAATGGCGATTCCCGCCCGGGTCTCTGGCCTAAGGCACCTCCGGGCTGGCTGCTCCAGTCTCAGAAACTCACCCGAGAGAGAAAATGGCGAATCCCGCCCAAGTCTCTGGCCTAAGGTGCCTCCGGGCTGGCTGCTCCAGTCTCAGAATCTTACCCGAGAGAAAATGGCGAATCCCGCCCGAGTCTCTGGCCTAAGGCGCCTCCGGGCTGGCTGCTCCAGTCTCAGAAACTCACCCGAGAGAAAATGGCGAATCCTGCCCAGGTCTCTGAACTAAGGCGCCTCCGGGCTGGCTGCTGCACATCAGCTCTTAAATTAAGAAGTATAGATCTAGGTCTTCCATACATAATGTCAAAAGAGGTTAATCCCAAAGTATAAGGAGTGTTTCAGATCCTATATAGTATTCAGGGGAGGAGAGCTTCCCAGTTCCTGCCAGTCTGCATGGATAATTTACCTGGGATCTTTTTTAGAGTTCTAATCATTCTGTCTACGTGTCCAGAGCTTTGGTATCTGAAAGCACAATGCAATTTCCCATGTGCTTCTATATCTTAGACCTTCTACCATGTTACCTGAGCTGTGATGGCTGTTGTATTATCAGAACTCAAAGGTGCTGGCATTCCATTCCTGAGATGGATAACTTCTAATATCTTTTTGACTGCAATTTGTATTGTCTGATGTTTAATGGGGAAAGCACTGAAAAAGTATATAAAATATTGGTAAATATCTATATTTATATGAACCTGGTTTTAACACAATGAAGCCCACTCCCCTGTGGGCACCTGGTCTCTCTATGATTGGAGCCTCTTTGCATCAGTGGTCTCCAGTGACAAGTTTTCAGATGAAGCTCTTGGAGGCAATTTGTTCTACTAACGGTTTTAAGTGAATAATCTTT
>NW_022196904.1:17601205-17602474 GCF_008632895.1 Mastomys coucha
CCTGGTCAAGTCCCTACCTGGCTGCATTATTTGGGAAAGCAGGCCCTGCACCTCATCTGGGCAGCAGGATAGAGCTGGCACTGATTTTGGTGGTTGGAAGTGAACTGGTCTCAACTGTATGAGAATCTTGGTGCACTCAGGTTACTGTCTCTTATCCCTTTAAGGCCCAGATTCAGGGTTTTCATTTGGTCTACCCCAACATTTACTCCATCAATGAACTGCTGGAGTGCATGAAGTGGCTGGTTCTACAGATTCAAAACAACAGTATTTCCAAGATTCACATCAAGAGCAGGATATCCAACAGGAATTTCAGTGAGGTTCCCAAAGCAGAAGTCAGTGGCTTCATACCAGACCAACAGGTCATTGTGATGATTGTTTAAAAGCAAGGAAATGTGGACAAAAGGCAATACTGTGATATGCTATGGCTTACATGAGCTTGTATGTCTCTTATGCAATGGAATGTTTCTACTGTGATCAGCAGGTAATAGGGGAGGAAGATATGTGTGGGATTCAGATGCATGATATGAGTGAAATTCACAACAACAACAACATAGCAATAATCCCATTTAACAGTGTTATTTTATTTCCAATATAGAAGACATATTGCAATGATCATGTGATGAGGCAGCTTAATGTTAAAACTGATCCAAATGGTCTTCATTCTCCCCAGTGCAGGGTCATCTGCCTTGGCTTCTGAGAGGTGTCTGCCTAGGCTAGATGGAAGTGAGACATCCAGGAGACACACAGTGCTAACAAACCTGGGATCACTTCATCATCCCAGAAATGGGAATCTACTCAGTAGTCATAAGATTCCCCAAAGTCGAGCTGGGCTTACTGGGATCTGTCAGAATCCATCACCCATTGAAGAACTTCCAAGAGTTCACAGCATTACCACCCTGCTTCATTCTTCTCCATTTTACCCAAGAGTATGCACCTGCTGGAAGGAGGTCAGGCCTTCACCAGGACTACATGGAGTTTAAGTCATCCGTGGACTTCTTTAACACCCTTTCAAAAGTGCATCCACACACACTTGCCCATGGTATATTTAACTTGTATACTTCTACATGAGTGTCCTGTGTACATACACTTGTATAATCAACATATGTCTGTGTGGTATATGTCTACACAAGAATTTCAATCTGAAATGTCAATTTACATGTGCTGAACAACTTGACATTTGGACACAGGCCTTCCTAAGGCAATCAAGGAGGTTTACATGCACCTGTTTAGCCAAATGATGGTAGCACAGCTTTTAATCATCAGGAATGA
>NW_022196904.1:17602561-17615419 GCF_008632895.1 Mastomys coucha
GGTGACAAGCTGCAGCCAGCATGCTGGCTCTTCCACTGGCATTCTGGGGAATCAACTCAGATCTACCTGGGGATGCAGACACTGTATGGACAGAGTCATTGACCTAGCTGTCTTGTGCTGATGAATCTCACCCAGGCTGTAGATGTCACACTCTAGACTTTTTACCTCAGCCAAGTCTTACTGAAGACAGAAAGGCCAGGAACAGAAGTGTGTCTATGCCTCTTCTCCTGGGGACATTCCCAGGGAAGCCCATGTATGAAAGGTATTTTGTTCCTTTATTATGATATGCATGAGGATAAGGAAGGACATCATGTTAGATAAGTGTAACAATGCAAGCTCCACCCATTGATGTTATGAGTTGAAGCAGAGACCTCAGCAAAGCAGGGGTACTGACATCATGCAGCTACTACAAATAGGCAAGAAATTGCAAATGTCGGGGTTCCCATGTCTTCTCTAACTTCCTCTCCATTTCCTGCTAAAGGGTGATAAGGAACACTGATTAGTCATCTCCCAGTGCCTCCACATAGGACCACATGGAGCACTGGGTGCACAGCTCCTCAATGCCTTTCACAGGTCCAGCAGGAAGTACTTACTTCACAGCTCCTCACTGCTGTGCACAGGGAACAAACTCAATTCTTAGGCCAACTCCACATGTGAATAACAGGAAATAATTACTCACATGTGAATGCCCAGTTTCTCCTCTGTAACAGAGGGGATATATGATTCAAGGGTAATATGGGGTTTTTTTTTTTTTTGCACCACCAAGTCACTTTTTTTCAGATTCAAGCATTAAGGTTCAAAAGGTGGGATGGTGATTGTTTTTAAAGAGTGTGGCACATATTCTAGACCGGCCTCAAACTCTGTGTGTGGAGGATGACCTTGAGTATCTGGATCATTTTTTTTCTATTCCTTAATCCTTGGTTTCTTTCCATAAACCACCTCATTTGATGTGATGCTGGCCATGAACCCAGGCATTCCTGCATGCTCAGCACACTTAACTATAGCACAACTCCTGTTGTTGTTATTGATGTTGTTATTTTGAAATATTCACATGGCCACTAAAGCTAGACTACTGCTTTATATCCCAGGCTTGCCTTTAATTTAAGGCTAATCTCCTGTCTACTAAGCCTCCAGATTCCTGAGATGATATGCATACTCCTTCAACCTAGCTCTGACATCTAGTCTTAATTAAAATCAACAAACTCCCTAGAATTGGCTAAATGTCAGTCAGGTGATATCTCCCAAAGGGTGAGGGAACCAAACATTTAAATAGTGGCATGAAGCTCCATCTTGCAATTTTTCTGAGCTGCAGGGTTGTGCTCAGGTTGGTGCTCTCTCTTCAGTCCATCCTGATACACAAAGATATTAGATGAGGTCAGCTCTAGGGCTGCCAATCAGAACACAACTGCAAAGTCGACTGGCTACACAGAGATAGGAAACTGCTGCATGTTGAACTGAGCTTGCTTAAGATGTCATAGGACTGGAACAGACTCCTTTCCCTCCCTCCAACCAGCTCACACCTCACCAGCTTCAGAAAAGGAAAGTCCAACTACAGCTCATGTTGGTAGTACTTGGAAATATTCTCAGTAAGAAAATGATGTCACCCAGAAAAGAAAGAAGGAGGGAAGGAAGGAAGAAAGGGAGGAAGAGAGGGAGGGAGGGAGGGAGGGAGGGAGGGAGGAAGGAAGGAAGGAAGGAAGGAAGGAAGGAAGGAAGAAGGAAAAGAAGAGAGAGTGAGAGAGAGTAAGCAAGAGAGAGAGAGAGAGAGAAAGAGAGAGAGAGAACAAGAAAATAGTCAGTGGTACAGACATGTAAGTCCATTAATGGACTGTGGAGGAAGGAAGTCGGGCTGGCGAGATGGCTCAGCGGGTAAGAGCATTGGCTGCTCTTCCAAAAGTCCTGAGTTCGAATTCCAGAAAACCACATGGTGGCTCACAACCACCTGTGTTAAGATCTGACTCTTCTCGTGCGTCTGGAGACAGCTACAGTGAATTAAACCAGAGCCAGCAGGGCCGGAGTTCAATTCCCAGCAGCCACCCACATGATGGCTCAAGACCATCTATACAGCTACAGTGTATTCATACACATAAAATAAATAAAAAATAAAATAAATCTTTTAAAAAAAAGAATACAAGGTCTTCCTCAGCTATAGGGTGTGGACTCCTTCCCCCAACCTTGTTGCTTGGGAGTGACTTGGCTCTGTAAAGCAGCCCTGACAGCTGCAAGCTGGAGTTGAGCACCTGCTGTGTGGAGTCCTGACTGCTGCTCCTTAGATCAAAGACTTAGCAGGTCTCATGCTTATGTTAAAGGTTTACCGGATCTTCCTTTCAAGATCTCCTTCTGGTCTGGTGTTAATGGATTTTCTCCTGTTTATGTTAAGATGAGCAAGTTTCGAATTCCTCTGGGTCTGGTTCCTAGTGTAACTATAAATACTGAGTGAATTTCAGTAAAGCTCTCTCTTATCACTTCTACCTGGCATCTGTGTCCTTCCTTGTTAACCGTTTGCCTTCCCAGGACCCAATTAACCCAGTTGGTATATTTACCCATGAAGGAAGAGAGACCGCGGGCCAGTCCCCTTCAATAGGGTGAGCCCCAGGCTAGCCTGATCTCCAGAGTGACTCCTCAGGGTGAGCCCCAGGCTAGCCTGATCTCCACAGTGACTCCTCAGGTGAAGCTGCATTTGTCAGCATGTAGGAAGCTTTGAGTTTCTTCCCCAGAACCAGGTAAACTAGGACTTGAAGGAAATTATGTATTCCCTATGTTTATTGGGGAGACACAGAATTAAAAACTCAAGGACATCCACAGTTCCATACATAAACTAACAAACAAACTAAAAATTAAGAAGTTGTGTAAAGCTCTGTCCCCTACCTCAGTTGGCAGAGGGCAGGAGGATCACCAGTCCTTGGCTACCTGGACTGTATACACAATCATGAAGTCAAAACAAGGGGAGAGAAAAAAGAATGGATTCCTCAGTAGAAGGACCTGATAGGGGGCTCAAGAGATGGCTCAGCAGCTTAGAGCACTGACTGCTCTTCCAGTGGTCCTGACTTCAATTCCCAGCAGCTACATGATGACTCACAATCAACAGTGTCCCCACATAAATAAGATAAATAAGTATTTCTTCATAAAAATGAATGACCTGATTTTTTTATTGCTTTTTTTTTCAAGACAGGGTTTCTCTGTGTAGCCCTGGCTGTCCTAGAACTCACTCTGTAGACCAGGATGGCCTCAAACTCAGAAATCCACCTGCCTCTACCTCCCAAGTGCTAGGATTAAAGGTGTGTGCCACCACCACCCAACAAGAACTGATTTTTTAAATTTTTATCCTCTTTTATTTTTTTCTTTCTGGTGACTTCTAAGTCAGGACCAGCCAGGAGCACATGGTCCACAGAAGTGGCAGAGCAGCTGGGACAGTGTAATTCCTGCCCCCATCTATACCCAGGAGGTAGGTATGTTCTGCAGCTCTCTGTGCACAGGTCTTGCCAGGAGAAAGATGGTCTCCCATGAGTGTTGACACAGGCTTAGGGTCCCACAGGGGGAACAAGCTTTGGTATGCTCCAGCAAGCAAGGTTCTTCAAAACAGTGTAAATCTCCATTTCTTTCCTTCTTTTTTATTACATATTTTCTTTTTTTATTAGATGTTTTCTTTATTTACATGTCATATGATTTTTCCTTTCCCCATTTCCCCTCCCCCCCAAAAAACAAGAACAAACTCCTGTTGCCTCCCTCCTCCCCATACCTGCCATGCCACACTCTCCCATTATTGGCCTTGGCATTCCCCTACACTGGGGCACAGAACCTTCACAGGACCAAGGGCCTCTCCCCCCATTGATGACCGACTTTACAATCCTCTACTATACACATGCTGCCAGAGGAATCAGTCCCATCATGTGTACTCCTTGGTTGGTGACTGAGTCCCTGGGAGCTCTGAGGGTACTAGTTAGTTCATATTGTTGTTTGTCCTAAGGGGCTTCAAACCCTTCAGCTCCATAGGTCCTTTCTCTAACTCCATCATTGGGGACCCTGTACTCAGTTCAATGGATGGCTGTGAGCCTCAACTTATTTATTGTCAGGTACTGTCAGAGCCTCTCAGAAGATAGCTATATCAGGCTAGATTGTCTTTCCTTCAGTCTTTGCTCCATAGTTAGTCTCTCCAATTCTTTTTGTGCGTATATTGTTCCCCTTTTTAAGAAGGAATGAAATGTCCACATTTTGGTCTTCCTTCTTCTTGAGTTTCTTGTGGTTTGTGGGTTGTTCTTCATTTATTCCATTCATTATTTACATTTGAAATGTTATCCCCGCCGGGTGGTGGTGGCACATGCCTTTAATCCCAGCACTTGGGAGGCAGAGACAGGCAGATTTCTGAGTTCAAAGCCAGCCTAGTCTACAGAGTGAGTTCCAGGACAGCCAGGGCTACACAGAAAAACTCTGTCTCAAAAACAAACAAACAAACAAACAAACAAACCAAAAAACAAAAAGAGAGAGAGAGTAAGAAATGTTATCCCCTTTCATAATTTCTCCTTGGAAAAATCCCTTATTCCCCCCCCACCCCTGCACACCAACCCACCCAATCCCACTCTCTGGCCCTAGATTCCCCTACACTGGTGCATAGAGCATTCACAGGACCAAGGGTCTCTCTTCCCATTGATAACTGACTAGGCTATCCTCTGCCACATATGCAGATGGAGACATAAGTCCCACCATGTGTACTCTTTGGTTGGTGGCTTAATCCCTTGGAGCTCATATTGTTGCTGGTTAGTGTGTATTGTTGTTCCTTCATGAGGCTGCAAACCCCTTCTCCTCCATGGGTCCTTTCCCTAGCTCCTTCATTGGGTACCCTGTGCTCAGTACAATATATGGCTGTTAGCATTCTCTTCTGTATTTGTCAGGCACTGTCAGAGCCTCACAAGAGACAGTTATATCCTGCTCCTGTCAGCAAGCACTTGTTGGCATCCACAATAGTGTCTGTGTTTGGTGATTGTATATGGGATGGATCCCCAAGTGGGCAGTCTCTGGATTGTTATTCCTTTGGCCTCTGCTCCACACTTTGTCTCTGTAACTCCTTCCATGGGTATATTGTTCCTCTTTCTAAGAAGGATCAAGGTATGCTCACTTCAGTCTTACTTCTTGAGTTTCCTGGGGTTTGTAGATTGTACCTTGTGTATTCTGATCTTCTGGGCTAATATCCACTTATCAGTGAGTGAATACAATGTAGGTTCTTCTGTGTTTGGTTTACCTTACTCAGGATGATATCCTGCATATTAATCCATTTTCCTAAGAATTTCATAAATTTATTGTTTTTAATAGCTTAGTAGTACTCCATTGTATAAATGTACCATATTTTTTGTACACATTCCTTGTTGAGAGATATCTGAGTTCTTTGCAGCTTCTGGCTATTATAAATAAGGCTTATATGAACACAGTGGAGTATGTATCCTTATTACATGTTGGAGCATATTCTGGGTATATGCTCAGGAGCGGTATTGCTGGGTCCTCTGGTAGTGCTATGTCCAATTGCCTGAGGACCTGCCAAACTGATTTCCAGAGTGTTTGTACCAGCTTGCAATTCCACCAGCAATGAAGGAGTTTTCTTCTTTCTCTACAACCTCACCAGCATCTGCTGTCACCTGAGTTTTTGACATTAGTCATTCTGACTGATGTGAGGTGGAATCTCAGGGTTGTTTTGATTTGCATTTCTCTGATTACTAAGAATGTTGGATATTTCTTTAGGTGCTTCTGAGTCATTTGGTATTCCTCAGTTGAGAATTCTTTGTTTAGCTCTGTACCCCATTTTTAATAGGGTCATTTGATTCTCTGGAGTCTATTTTCCTAACTTCCTTGTACATATTGGATTTTAGTACTCTATTGAATGTAGGATTGGCAAAGATCTTTTCCCAATCTGTTGGTTGCCATTTTGTCCTATTGATAGTGTCCTTTGCCTTACAGAAGCTTTGCAATTTTATGAGGTCCCATTTGTCAATTCTTGACCTTAGAGCATAAGCTATTGGTGTTCTGTTTAGGAAATTTTCCCCTGTGCCCATGTGCTTGAGACTCTTCCCCACTTTCTTTTCTATTAGTTTCAGTGTATCTGGTTTTCTGTGGAGATATTAATCCACTTTGACTTGAGCTTTGTACAAAGAGATAAGTATGGATCGATTTGCACTCTTCTCCATGCTAACCGCCATTTGAGCCAGCACCATTTGTTGAAAATGCTGTCCTTTTTCCACTGGATGGTTTTACCATCTTTGTGAAAGATCAGTGACCATAGGTGTATGGATTCAGGTCTGTGTCTTCAGTTCTATTCCATTGATTTACCTGCCTGCCACTGTACCAATACCATGCAGAACTCCTCTATAGTATAGGTTGAGGTCAGGGATGGTGATTCCACCAGAGGTTCTTTTATTGTTGAGAATAATTTTCGCTATCCTAGGTTTTTTGTTATTCCAGATGAATTTGGAAATTGCTCTTTCCAACTCTCTGAAGAATTGAATTGGAATTTTGATGGGGATTGCATTGAATCTGTAGATTGATTTTGGCAGGATGGCCATTTTTATTGTATTAATCCTTCCAATCCATGAACATGGGAGAGTTTTCCATTTTATGATATCTTCTTAGATTTCTTTCTTCAGAGACATGAAGTTCTTGTCATACAGATCTTGTACTTGCTTAGAGTCACACAAAGTTATTTTGTATTATTTGTGACTATTGTGAAGTATGTTGTTTCACTAATTTATTTCTCAGCCTATTTATCTTTTGTGTAGAAGAAGTTCACTTATTTGTTTGAGTTAATTTTATATCCAGATACTTTCCTTAAGTTCTTTGTCATGTTTAGGAATTCTCTGGTCGAATTTTTGGTATTACATAAGTTTACTATCATATCATCTGCAAATAGTGATAATTTGACCTCTTCCTTTCTAATATGTATCCCTTTGATCTCCTTTTTTTGTCTAATTGCTCTGGATAGGACTTCAAGTATTATATTGAATAGGTAGGGAGAGAGTGTGCAACTTTGTCTAGTCCCTGATTTTGGTAGGATTGCTTCAAGTTTCTCTCCATTGAGTTTGATGTTGGCTACTTGTTTGTTGTATATTGCTTTTACTATGTTTAGGCATGGGCCTTGAATTCCTGACCTTTCCAAGACTTTTATCATGAAGGAGTGTTAGATTTTGTCAAATGGTTTCTCAGCTTCTAACAATATGATCATGTTTTTTTTCTTTGAGTTTTTTATATAGTGAATTATGTTGGTGTATTTCTGTATATTGAATCATCCCAGCATCACTGGGATGAAGCCTACTTGGTTATGATAGATAATTGTTCTCTTGCTCTCTTGCTTTCTTCCTCCTCTCTCTCTCTCTCTCTCTCTCTCTCTCTCTCTCTCTCTCTCTCTCTCTCTCTCTCTCTCTCTCTCTCTTTCTCTCTCTCTCTCTTTCTCTCTCCTTCTTTTCTCCTCTCCTTCACCTTTCTTTCTCTCTACATGACCGGCCTATTTTCTCTTTCCTATAATAAAAATATCTCACTTATAGATTGTCTCCTTTTAACTAACACATCCTACCACAGTCCCCAGCAGCAGAGAGCATCAGCCCAGGTATCAGTGAAAAAGAGCTCCAGACAGTGACACAGAGACCCAGGCTGCAGGAGAGAGAGACACACAGGCCCACATAAACCCATTTGGACCTGGGCTTTTATTGGTTGTGACATGATTAATGACTGTTTCTATTTCTTTAGGGGATATGAGGACTGCTTAGATCATTTATCTGATCTTGATTTAACTTTGGTACCTGGTATCTATCTAGAAAATTATCTATTTTATCCACATTTTCCAGTTTTGTTGAGTATAGGCTTTTGTAGTAGGAGCTGGTGATTTTTCTGTATTTTCTCAGTTTCTGTTGTCTCTAGTTATGTTTTTTTATAACTTTAGGTTGAAAGTAGATTTTATTCGATATTAGTATGGCTATTCCAGCTTGTTTCTTGGGACCATTTGCTTGGAAAAGTGTTTTTCAGCCTTTTACTTTGAGATAGTGTCTGTCTTTGTCACTGAGGTGGGTTTCCTGTATGTAGCAAAATGTTGGGTCCTGTTTACATATCCAGCCTCTAAGTCTATGTCTTTTTATTGAGGAATTGAGTCCATTGATAGTAAGACACATTAAGTAAATATAATTGTTCCTTCCTGTTATTTTTGTTGTTAGAGTTTGGAATTCTGTTTATGTGGCTACCTTCTTTTAGTTTTGTTGAAATATTACTTTCTTGCTTTTTCTAGGTTGTAGTTTCCCTCCTTGTGTTGGAGTTTTCCATTTATTACCCTTTGAAGGGCTAGATTTGTGAAAATTGATTGTATAAATCTATAGATTGTGTGAAAGCTAAGATCTTCTGGCTTTCATAGTCTCTGGTGAGAAGTCTGGTGTAATTCTGATAGGACTGCTTTATATGTTACTTGACCTTTTACCCTTACTGTTTTAAATATTCTTTCTTTGTTTTGTGCATTTGGTTTTTTTGATTGCTATGTGAAGGGAGGAAATTGTTTTCTGGTCCAGTCTATTTTGAGTTCTGTAGGCTTCTTGTATGTTCATGGGCATCTCTTTCTTTAGGTTAGGAAAGTTTTCTTCTATAATTTTGTTGAAGATATTTACTAGCCCTTTAAATTGGAAATCTTCACTCTCTTCTATACCTATTATCCTTAGGTTTAGTTTTCTCATTGTGTCCTGGATTTCCTTGATGTTTTGGGTATAGATCTTTTTGCATTTTGCGTTTTCTTTGACTGTTATGTCAATGTTTTCTAAGGTATATTCTGCACCTGAGAATCTCTCTTCTATTGCTTGTAGGTTGTGGATGATATTTGAGGCTTGTATTTCTCTTTTTTAGGTTTTCTTTCTCAAGGTTTGCCTCCTTTGCGTTTTACTTATTACTTCAATACATTTTTAGGTCTTGAACAGTTTTATTAATTTCTATCACTAATCTGTTTGGTTGCATTTTCCTGTATTCATCCATATTTATTTTTCCCTTTAAAGGCCTATTTGATTGTGTTTTTCTGTATTTTAACAAGATATGTATTTGTTTCCTCATTAAAGGCCTCTATCTTCTTCATACGATGAGCTATAATGTCATTTTCCTTCTCTTCAGGTATGATAGGTTTCCCAGTGCTCATTGTAGTAGAATAACCAGTTCCTGAAGTTGCCATATTACACTGAGTTTTCCTGATGACATTTTTGCTCATGCCTTTAGTCATCTTGTTGTCTTTCATGTGAGCTGGCCTGGTAGTTGCTGGTAGTAGCAGGCCTGTGGGACCAGTTGTCCCACTTGGTAACACATTTCTCAAAAGGCATGCACAGCTGTGGGCCAGGGTGTGAATTGCAGATTCTCAATTGTAGGTAGAGGTGTGGACAGGCAGATAGGGCACATAAAGAATGTCTCAGTTCTGACAGCTTCTAGGCTTAATGGAGTCCATCATTCAGGAAAATGGGGAGTGAGTATCCTATCTGCTTGTTCTGAGTGGCAGCATTAGTCATTATTAGCTTTTGAAAACCAACAAACTAATTTTCAGTTTACACTTCTATTAACAGTGATTATATGTTCCTCTTGTCCCAACATCCTAACTTGTTTTGTGTTGTGTGTTTAAACTACAAACAAAAAGTGGTTGGTTACTCAAATAACTTTCATGCTATTGTTGCATGAGTGGCCATATCTTGCCAGGCCAGGTATTATTGGAGCTTATAGTGAGCCCAGCTGGGTAAGATTGATGAATGCCTTTTCTCTCTCTAGAGTGTAATTAGAATCTTCTGGTGTTGTTAAATTTCACTTCCTGATCAGTACTAACTTGATTCCTCTGTTCTATAACTTGAGGGATAAGTTTGTACTTTAAAGTTCTGGATTTTAATAGACATCAATGACAATAGCCATCACATTTGGGTAATTTTATGAGATCTCCTTGATCAACACCACAAAAAGAGATAACTCATAACTGTCACTGTGTTGATGAGCTATTGTGTCCCATTCCATTGTGAGGTAACTCAATTTAAACTCTTTTTACATAATTATATGCATATGTTAAAAGATTAATTTATATGTATACACATGTGTCTAAGAGTATTAATAGTCCTGTGGATGCCAGAAAAGAGCAGTAGACCTCTTGAAACTGGAATTACAGGTGGTTTTGAGTCATGTCTGCAGGTTTTGAGAAATGGATCTGAACATTCTGCAAGGAACTACATGGGGTTCAGGTTAGTTGAGACTGCTGGTTTTCCTATGGGGTCACCCTCCCCTTCATCTTCTTCAATCCTTCCCCTAATTAATCATAGAGTTCAATGACTTCAGTTCAATGGTTAGGTTTAAGTATGTGTGTATGTCTCAATCAGCTGCTGGTAGAGCCTCTCAGAGGACAGCCATGAGAGATGTCAGGGGTATGTGTTAGTTGATATTGCTTGTCTTCCTATGGGGTTGTTCTCCTCCTCCTCAGCTTTTTCTAGCCTTTCCCTAATTCAACCACAGGGGACTTTGACTTCAATCCATTGGTTGGGTATAATTAGCTTTATCAGCATCAGTCAGCTAATTGTTAAGCCTCTCAGAGGATACCAATGCTAGGCCCATGTCTGTAAACACACCACAGCATCAGAAATAATGCCTGGCCTTGGAGCCTCCCCTTGAGATGGATCCCAAGTTGAGTGGATCAATAAGCCTCCTTACCCTCAGGCTCTTTTCCATTTTTGTCCTTGTAGTTCTTTTAGACAGGAACAATTCTGTCTTGATGCCATTTCTTTATACTAGAGGTGGGCTCTACAAATTCCCTCTCTCCCTGTTAGGAACTTCATCTATGGTTCCTTTCTTTGAATCCAGAGAGTCTCTCAACTCTCAGATCTCTAGTACCTTCTAGAAGGTCCAGCCAACTTCCACTCCCTGAAGTTGAACATTTCCATTCACTTTGCTGACTCTCAAGTGTTTCTTCCTGTTCCCCCTTTAATACCTGATCATGTTCCCCTTTTCCCCTACCCCATGTCCCATCCATGTCCCTCCTTCTCTCTGACCCCAGTGATTGCTTTCTTCTCCCTTCCAAGTGGGATCGAAGCATCCTCATTTGTTCCCTGTCTTAAACTTCCTGTGTTTTGTGGATTGTATCCTCAATGTACTGTTCATTTTTTTTTGGAAATATCCACTTATTAGTGACTACATACCATACATAGCCTTTGGGTCTGAGTTACCTCACTCAGGATGATATTTTCTTAGCTCCATCCATTTGCCTGTAAAACTCATGATTTCCTCACTCTTAATAGATGAATAATGTTCCATTGTGTAAATGAACTATATTTTCTTTATCCATTCTTCTGTTGTGGGATGTATGAATTGTTTCCAGCTTCTGGCTATCACAAATAAGGTTGCTATGAACATAGTGGAGCACATGCCCATGTAGCTTGGTGGAACATCTTTAGGGTATATGCCCAAAAGTGGCATAGCTGGGGCTTCAGGCAGATCTATTTCCAATTTTCTGAGGCATCTCCAGGTTTCCAGAATGGTTGCACCAGTTTGCAATCACACAAGCAATAGAGGAGTGGTCCTCTTTCTCCACATCCTTGTAAATATGTGCTGTCACCTGAATTTTTCATCTTAGCCACTTTGATTGATGTAAGGTGGAATCTCAAGGTCTTCTGATATCCATTTCTCTGATCACTAAGGACCTTGATCATTTCTTTAAGTACTTCTCTGACACTTGAGATTCTCTTTTGCAAATTTTCTGTTTAGTTCTATACAATATTTTTTGATTAGGTTGTTTGGGTTCTTGGAGGTTAGCTTCTTGAGTTCTTTATATATTTTGCATATTAGCACTCTATCAGGTGTGAAGTTGGTGAAGATTTTTTCCCAATATGTGACATCTATTATTCTTAAAGGGAGGGAATCCCCATAAACACACACACAAACAATACACATTAAAAGCATTTAAAATATTTCTTTGTTCAATTACTCAGATTTTGAGTTTCATCACACTGACAGCTATAGCCTCTACAGATACTTATCTTGTGACATTTTCTGGCAGCAAAAAAGCCTTCATCAATGCTTGACTTTAATCTTCTAAGAAAATAATTTTGTGATTGAGGAAGCCCCTGACAGACAGCCAGAGTGACAACTTTGCCTCCTCATGGTTCTGATACCCCTTGTCTCCTGTCGGTTGGGTAGGTGTTTCAGATGATTGGAAACACAATTTTACCAGGGGCCAGAGTGAAGAAACTGCCAAGATCTTTCAAGATAAGATGTCCAGTTTGGATCCTGGTATCTTCCCTGCTCCTGAGACATTAAATCTCTCTTTTTCTTTAGTTTATTCTTTTTTCTTAAAATTTTTTATTACTCAAATGCATGTTATAATCTAACATAATAATAACATTGAGTATTTTGAGAATCAAATTATAAATAAATAAAAATTTATTTATAAATAAAAATTTGTTCACCTTTTATATTCATATACTTTCATGCCCTAAAATATCAGTAATGAATATTTAATACTATACATAACTGAGGGTCCTATATCTAATGTGGAATACTAAATTTTTTCAAAACATAAAAAATATTCTTTGGAAATTAAGCATAGTAAAAAAGTATAAAAATATTAAAAATGAATCATTGAGAAATGTATTTAAAAGCCCTTATAAGTTACCACCTTACATAATGACAGTATGTAAAAGATATTATGTATCTATGTTCATTGTCTAACAATCAGTTTACTTAAAAATGATTATCAATGTTTCTAGGAGATAATTTTTTATCAATTAGTATATTTTAAAATTTCAAAATGTCAAAAACTCTTTGAAGTTAAGTGTTGGGAGCCGTGAATCTTGAGAGGCATTCGCCATGGCAAGATGGCGCCTACTTCCGCTGTTA
>NW_022196904.1:17914406-17917867 GCF_008632895.1 Mastomys coucha
TGTGTTAAAATAACATATGTATATGCCAAAAAAAAAAACTGTATCATCAGCCCAACATCTCAATCTAACAGTTCAAACAAGACAGCTAACATGAATCCAATTCATTCCCTTCATTCTAAAAATATAAAATAATGGTCATTGACCTTTAAAGCTCCCTCGGGGGAGTGAACAGAAGGGTGGGGGCTGGTGAGATGGCTCAGCAGGTAATTGTGCTTGCCACCAAGTCAAATGACCCACATGGCGGAAAGAGAGAAAAGCTGTTCATATGGAGGTCAGAGGACAATGTCACTCAGATGCCAACACACACCACACCTCCCATACCTCCATACCCCACCTTCTTCACCTCCCCCCAATACACCCCCTTAACCAAACCAAACTTTTTAAAACAATGAATTGGAGCTAGTAAATTTGAGACATAGGATGAAGAATACTTTCACACTTTTAACTAATCCATAGAAATGAGCAACAGTTCAACTTCTTTTATATATAAATATATATATATATATATATTCCTCCCCAACTTGCTTCTTGGTCATGATGTTTGGGCAGGAATAGAAACCCTGACTAAGACAGTTACTAATAGAAACCAAGACTACTTGGCATCATCAGAACCCAGTACTCCCACTACAGCAAGTCCTGGATACCCCAACACACTAGAAAAGCAAGATTCAGATTTAAAATCATATCTCATGATGCTGATGTAGGATTTTAAGAAGAACACAAATAACTCCCTTAAAAAAACACAGGAGATTATAGGTAAATATGTAGAAGCCCATAAAGAGGAAACACAAAATCCCTTAAAGAATTACAGGAAAACATAACCAAACAGGTTAAGTAATCAAACAAAACCATCCTGGACCTAAAAATGGAAGTAGAAACAATAAAGAAATCAAAAATGGTGAAAATTCTGAAGCTAGAAAACTTAGAAAAGAGGTCAGGAGTTAAAGATGCAAGCATCACCAACAGAATACAAGAAATAGGATAGAATCTCAGGTGCAGAAGACACCATAGAAAACATTGACACAACATTCAAACAAAATGCAAAAAGCAAAAAGCTCCTAACCCAAAACATCCAGGAAATCCAGGACACAATGAGAAGACCAAACCTAAGGATAATAGGTATAGAAGAGAGTAAAGATTCCCAAATTAAAGTGCTAGTAAATATCTTCAACAAAATTATAGAAGAAAACTTCTCTAACCTTTTGTTTAAATTATGGTTATGCCTTAATATTATAAAAGTTAGAAGGGTTACAAGATAAGTTGTTGAAAGATTTAGTACAAGTTGTTAAAAGACTTAGTGCAAATTGCTGAGGGATTTAGTGCAAGTCGCTAAGGGACAGAAAAGAAGAAAAAAAAGGGAAAAGGAGACAGAAAGACAAAAGACTAGAAAGCAAACGAGAGCTAAGAAACAGAAAGGACTGGCCACTGCGTTTAAAGAGCCTACGGAGCCTCGAGTGTCTAGAGAGGAACAGAGAAAGCAGATACTGACAACAGAAATAGATAAGCTACATCCACCACAGACTACAAGAAAACTGCTAGTGCCACTACTGTTCAACCAGAACTGTTTGGACTATAGATTGAGAAAAAACTAAGGCCCATTTCTAGGGAGTGTAGAATGATACAGACATTTCCCACCATAAGGAACAATTAAAGGCAGAAATTTCAGATATTAGCAAAAGACATTTAGTACAAGTTGTTAAGGGACAGAGGGGAAAAAAAGAGACAAAACGACAAGAGGCGAGAGAGCTAAAGAGAGACAAGAGACAAAAAGTACTGGCCACTGTGGTTAGAGAGCCTAGGGAGCTCAAGAGTCTAAAAAGAACAGGGAAAGCAGACGCTGACAACAGAAATAGAAAGCTACATCCACCACAGACTACAAGAGAACCTCTAGTGCTACTACTGTTCAACCACAACTGTTTAGACTATAGACTAAAAAAAAAAAAAAACTAAAGCCCATTTGCAGGGAGTGTGAAAAGATACAGACATTTCCCACAATGTGAAACACTTAAAGGCAAAAATTTCAGATATTAGCAAAAGACATTTAGATACTTAGAACATTAATGAATTGGCCAGTAAATGAAAAAATAATCTAAACACATTAAATCCCTTAGATTGGGTTCACTATATAATATTGCTTGCTATTATTATTGACACTCTTGTTATAGTGATTATTATGCTTCCATTTGTTTTTAGAGTTCTTCTGAGATCTCTAGCCACGATGAAGAGAAGCCTTCTGGAACTTTGTTTTAAAAAATAATAATAATAAAGGGGGAGATGCTACATGCACTTGTCTACCCCGGTAGGTCTACAGTATCAAGGTTAAAACCTGATCATAGACAAGAGACATGACTCCAAAGGGAGTCTGTCTCCTGACAAGAAACTCAAGAAGAAGGAAGACCAAATGTGAATACTTCGTTCCTTCTTAAAAGGGGGAACAAAATACCCATGGAAGGATTTGTAGAGACTAACTATGGAGCAGAGACTGAAAGAAGGACAATTCAGAGACTGCTTCACCTGGAAAACCTTCCCATATTCAGTAATCAAATCTAGACACTATTGTGGATGCCAGTAAGCGCTGGGTGACAGGAGCCTGATATAGCCATCTCCTGAGAGGCTCTGACACTACTCAACTAATACAGAAGTAGAGGCTCACAGTCATCCATTGGACTGAGTACAGGGTCTCCATTGAGTGAACTAGAGAAAGGACCCGAGGAGCTGAAGGGTTTGCAGTCTCTTAGCTCGAACAACAATATGAACTAACCAGTACCCTCAGAGCTCCCAGGGATTAAACCACCAACCAAAGAGTACACATGGTGGGACTAATGGCTCCAGCAGCATATGTATAACCGAAGATAGGTTTGTTCATCATCAGTGGGAGGGGAGGCCCTTGGCCTGGTGAAGGTTCTATGGCCCAGTGTAGGGGAATGCCAGGGCCAGGAAGAAGGAGAGGGTGGGATAGTGAGCAGGGGGAGGGGGAAGGGAACAGGGGTTTGTTTTTGTTTTTGTCTTTGTTTTTTTCTTTTTTCCTTTTTTCTTTTTTTGGAGGGGAACCTGGAAAAGGAGATATTGTATGACATGTAAATAAAGAAAACATCTAATAAAAAAAATCAACAAAATAATAATCAATAAACGGAAAGGAAAAATACACTATAAAAATAATTATTACAATTGCCTCATGTTATAGTAACGTTGTTAAAAACAATGAGTATGTTAATAATATGTGATTATATACAGTAATCGATAAGGTTTTGTAATTGCATTCAGATGAAGCAAATTAAGTTGTTGGGTTTTGAGGAATTTTTTTTCTATTCATCCCCACAATATAATGCCAAATAATTTTGATAAAGCCTCCTGTGATCCGATTAAGCAGATGAACTTAGGTTAACATATGTGTCCCCCATGTGAAAAAATCTTGCTTGCTTACAAGTTTCATTTATTCATATTTTTCCCAATCTTAATTT
>NW_022196904.1:17918687-17920615 GCF_008632895.1 Mastomys coucha
CTCCAATGAAAGAAAATCATTTATCCCCAGAGCAAATCTCCATTTTTACTCTCTGATACTTAATGATGGCATCTAAAAGTTTGTTAGATGTTAGTGAGTACCTCAGTGATATTTAGGAATGAGATTTCATGTTTCCTTTGGGGGAATCTAAGGTCTGAATTGATCTTGTACTCAGATGTGAATTGGGGCACTCAAGGGTAGATCAAGGGACTCATTATGTGCATTTATATGGAGTACTTTCCTCCCTGCTATTTCACCCTTGCAAAATTATGCTGACACCAAGTCCTTCCAGAAAACTGTCAATATGTCAGTCAGATTCTATAATTTCCCAGGAAAGTTGCTAATTCTAACTTTTCCCATGTATGTCCAGGACACATATTTATGACAAATTTACTAACTGAAGCTTGTCTTTCCCACCTGAATCCTGGGTTTATTCCCTTATACAATTTTTTTCAGGTACATTGTTACTTGTTTCTGATAGACTCATGAATCCTTATCAGAAGGCTAATGTACTTTGCTAGTATCAAGAGAATTTGCTTTGTAAAGAAGGAATCCTGAACAAACAAGTGAGATGTGGATTGAGGAATATTAAAAAATGAATGGATCCAAGCACACTCATTTATGCTCTAGGTATAACAGAAAATAAGGACTTAGTTTTGATTATCAATGATTAAAACTAAAACTCAGATTATAAATAAAAGATTTTATGTTCTAATCCTTTATTGATATTCACACTTGCAGCAAGATTGTCTTAGCCACAGTCAACATATATATACTAGGATGTGTGAGAACAAGATATCATTTCACAAATATTTTTACTTATGAAAACATCAGCATTTATAAGAGATATATGTGGAAATAACTTTTCATTTATTGCTCAGATGCTATATGTTTGTCTGGGATGAGCACACATCCATGATTTCAACTGTGAAATTTATGTTGTTCAATTGACAATAAATAAATATGGGTTATTAGACTCATTCATGAATATATATGTATTGAACATATATATATATATATATATATATATATATATTGGAATAACCTTAAAAGTTAGGAATGTGTAAGCATCATAGCATCTTAAAAAAACAGGAGACAGAATACACTGTTATAAAGGATTAAAAGGTGATAATGGAAAATATAGAGTTAAATTTGTGTGTGTGTAGGATGGAATGTAGACAAGGAAATATGGAGAGGAATAACTAACACTAAGTGTATTTTGAAAAACTGTACAGAAACAAAATGATATTGATGCATCCTATAATATATTTACTTGCATATTTCAAAGGAGTTTTTAATAAACCTGCACTATATTAGGTAGACAGTCCCCTAAGTAGACATCACATGTAGAATAATGTAAACATCTACTGAGTTCTTCTTGAGTTCTTTGTATATATTGGATATTAACCCTCTAGTGGATATAGGATTGGTAAAGAACTTTTCCTACTCTGTTGGAGTTAATACAGGTATATAGATATGTCTTGATTTTTGTTCATTGATTTTTGTATCTCACATGTGTAATTATATCCTTGTGATTGTAACATTTTTCAATCAAGGAATAAGGGGTGTTCCTAAGACATGGGAAAGTATGAGACTCTCAAGACGCTGGAATCTTATGAAACGTCAGAGCCCTAGAAAGTAAAAAAAATGAGAAGTTTCAAAGCTCCCTTCTCAAGTTCATGGACAGAAAAAACATTTTCATGTGGAAGATGTACTCTGGTTGATCTGCTTGCAAGGTAAACAGGAAACTGTATAAATGCCACTTTCATCAGTCATTTCCATGTGGTGCTTGACTTTTTAATGATTTGACTGCCTGTCAATCAACCAGTGTGTCCTGTCTTCAGCAGTAAGGGTTTATCATTTCCTTCAGTGGAAACATTTTGCTGTAATAGAATTCCATATGGCATTTTCCTTTTTTTTTTTTTTTC
>NW_022196904.1:17920698-17922131 GCF_008632895.1 Mastomys coucha
TTTTTTATTGGATATTTTCTTTATTTACATTTCAAATGTTATCCCCTCTCCAGGGTTCTCTCCTTCCCGGAAACACCCTATTACATCCTACCCTCTCCTGCTTCTATGAGGGTGTTCCTCCCACCCATCCATCCACTCCAACCTCCCTGTCCTCCATTCGCCTACAATGGGGCATCTATCGAGCCTTCATATTGCCAAGGACCTCTCCTTCCATTGGTGCATGACAAGGCCATCCTCTGCTACATATGTAACTGGAGCTATGTGTACTCCTTTGTTGATGGCTTAGTCCCTGAGAGTTCTGGGGGTCTGTTTGGATGATATTGTTGTTTTTCCCATGGGCTTGCAAACCTCTTCAACTCCTTCAGTCCCTTCTCTAAGTCCTCTATTGAGGACCCAGTGCTCAGTGCAATGGTTGGGTGCTAACATCCACCTCTGCATTTGTAAGGCTCTGGTAAGTCCTCTCAGGAGACAGCCATATCAGGCTCCTTCAGCAGGTACTTCTTGGCATCCACAATAGTGTCTGAGTTTTGTAAATGTATATGGCATGAATCCCCAGGTGGGGCAGTCTCTGGGTGGTCTTTACTTTAGTCCCACAACACCCAGAGGAAGCTCCACTCCCAGGCACTCTGACCCGCCCAGGATCAAAGGTGAGGAGGACCCAACATCTGTTCCAACACCAGGAGTAACTAGGACCAGTGGGACTAGGCACACAGGAACTCCACCAGCTCAGTGGCTCAAGTCTCTTCTGGTCTCTCTGGGCTGGTGTCCTGAGCAGACCTTGGGCGCAAGCTCTGCAGCCAGTCCCACAACACCCAGAGGAAGCTCCACTCCCTAGGTGATCTAACAAGCCCAAGATCACAGGATCCCAGAATCACAGGATCACAGAGACAGCTTGACTCTGCGGAGTTCTGACACAACCAGGATCACAGAAAGGACAGCCTCCAGTCAGATTTAGCAAGGGCAGGTAGCACTAGAGATAACCAGATGGCAGGGGCAAGCATAAGAAAATAAACAACACAAACCAAGGTTACTTGGCATCATCAGAACCCAGTTCTCCCAACATAGCAAGTCCTGGACACACCATCACACAGGAAAATCAAGATTTAGATCTAAAATCACTTCTCATGATGATGATACAGGACTTTAAGAAAGACGTAAATAGCACCTTCAAAGAAATACAGGAGAACACAGGTAAACAGCTAGAAGCCCTTCAAGAGGAAACACAAAAAATCCCTTAAATAACTACAGGAAAACACAATCAAACATGTGAAAAAAATGAGCAAAACCATCCAGAATCTAAAAATGGAAATAGAAACAATAAAGAAATCAGAAAGAGAGACAACCCTGGAGATCCAAAACCTAGATAAGAAATCAGTAGTCATAGATGCAAGCATCACCAACAGAATGCAAGAGATAGAAGAGAGAATCTCAGG
>NW_022196904.1:17922248-17922541 GCF_008632895.1 Mastomys coucha
GCAAAAAGCTCCTAACCCAAAACATCCAGGAAATCCAGGACGCAATGAGAAGAGCAAACCTAAGGATAGTAGGCATAGAAGAGAGTGAAGATTCCCCATGTAATGGGCCAGTAAATATCTTCCACAAAATTATAGAAGAAAACTTCCCTAACCTAAAGGAAGAGATGCCCATAAACATACAAAAAACCTACAGAACTCCAAATAGAGTGGACCAGAAAAGAAATGCCTCCTGTCACATAATAATAAAAACACCAAATGCACTAAACAAAGAAAGAATTTTAAAAGCAGTAAGG
>NW_022196904.1:17923587-17925421 GCF_008632895.1 Mastomys coucha
GTTCATTGAAACAGTTGGTGAATGACTTTATGGATAGACCATCTTAATACATACAGCATTTCTTAAATAAATATAACCTGCTCTCTATGGACTGAGAATAAAGTCACTCACTCAAATCAAATAGCTTTGACCATAGCAGGAAGTCTGTATCCAAAAATCGTGCCTACAATTAAATTCTTGATGCAGCAGAACTGTCAACTCTCTGCTTAGCTACAATGGAGGTAAAATCCTTTGGTGATGTGAGGGTCATTGAAGTACAGCCTTATTACAGTGAACTCCAATGTCTAAAAATTGTTCTTATTTTGAGCTTGTACCACAGTAAGAGCCAAGATTTTAAACTCTACTAAATACAAAATAAACAAAAAGATTTTATATATTTATGTTCATTTAAGAAAATACCTGTAGTGATGTATTATTTTGAAATATATAGTTAATATGCTTGAGTTATTTAAAATTTATAGTGAGAAAAATGTATTTTCACTATTGCTGTAGACGAGCATCCACATAAGACTGATAAATTGATTGATGCTTTATATAAAATAACTTTTATAATACTTATTTTATTATAGTATTTTATAAATTTTAAGGAATATGACAAAAAAGATATTGTAGGTATTGAAGGGGGTCTCTGGGAAGAGTGGTGATACAAAAGGGAAACAAAAATGTGATTTAATTCTATTTAATTAAAATATGTTGTTAAAAGTTAACCAATTCAGATAAATTGAAATCATGTAACTTTTCTCATCACAATGCAATAAAAATTTTTAAAAAGAGAAAAAAGAAACAAATTAACATAAAATGAAAAAATTAATGTAATTATACTTGTTTTCAAAAAAGGAGAAAAAAAGGAAGAAAATTAACAGAAAATAAATGGGACATATGATGTAACTGTAGCCAATAAATTACTTCTTCAAAGTTAGCAACTTGAACTCAAAAGAGAATTATTTTTCTTACAGACACAACTAGTTTTTTCTTTTGCCTTTTATTTTGTTTTGAGACAGTCTCACTATGTAACCCTGGCTGACCTGGAACCTATTTTGTCAATAAGGGTGGCCTAGAACTCACAGATTCACCTGCCTCTGCCTCTTGAGTTCTGGGATTAAGGGCATGAACTACTGTACCCACTTTTAAAGATTGGTCTTACTATTTAATTCAGACTGACCTGGAATTTGCTATGTAGCCCAGGCTAGCCTGGAATCCATGATTTTCCTGTCTCAGCTCCTTGAATGCTGAGATTACAGGCATGAGCCACCAGGCCCAGTTCAAGCCTCATATTTTACTTAATCCTGTATAAATTTTAGACTTTAATTCATTTATGTACTCAGACAAGTTCTTACTATATATGTGATATTGGCCTGGAATAGCTTAGTTCAAGGTAAACTCAAACTCTCAACTCTCCTGTCTCCACTCTTAGAATTCAGGGATGATAGGCATGTACTTCTACACCCAGTTTCTAATATTTAATTATATATTTTAAATATATATAATATTTATAAATATTTTATGACTAAAAAAAAAGAATTCATGAGTATACAAGAAAACACACAATCTACCTTAAAGCAAATGGATATTGGATTAAACCCCAGGATTCAGGTGGAAAAACCAGCTTCAGTTAACACACTTGTCAGATGTGTCCTGAGACAAACATGGGAAATTTGGAATGAAGCAACTTCCTGGGATATTAGAAAATAAGCAACTTCCTGGGATATTAGAAAATCTGAATGGCATGTTGCTGTTTTTGTGGAAGGACTTGGTGTCAGAATAACTGCAAAAGTAAAATAGTAGGGAGGAAAAGACTCCATAGAAATGCACATAATGAGTTCCTTGTTCTACT
>NW_022196904.1:17925843-17937561 GCF_008632895.1 Mastomys coucha
TATCCCAAGGTCACCATGCAGACAAATGCACTGAAGACACAGATGACACAATAATAAACTCTCTGAAGAATGTCCTGCCCAGGTACCCTACTATTTTATGAGACTGGAAACCTGAACTCTTTTGGGTTATGCTCACAGCATTGTATGGAAAATAGGAAACCATTTTGAATTTCCTTGCATATTTTTCTCAGACAAAGAGTGACCAAGAGTATTTCTTCAATGTAACAGGCACTACAAGAGGTGTGGCCTGGAGATGGCCTTTGGCCTTTGAGCATCCTGACTGTGGCTCAGAAGGTGGGATTCTTTTAACCTCACACATCTGCTTAAAATTCTCTTATTCCTTTTTTTGGGTGAAATTTGTCTTCTTAAGACTGCAGTTTAACTCAGTTGGGTTAATATTTTGCTTTCATCTCATAGAAAAATCTGGTTTTTGAATTAGTACTCATCAGAAAACAGCATTCAATGTGACATCTATGTGTGAGAAGTTGAACTTTATCTTGTGGATGGAGGCCCACGTTTTTCTTTAGAAAACATATAAACAAGTAAAAAGCAGACAAAGCTTCAGCATGCAAAGGGAATTACAGTGATTGTGTTAATAATTTTGGAGCAAAGACAGAGATGATGCAGGTAAGACTCTGGCACCTGACTTTTTAGAACAAATATTAGGATCAGTAAAAATATGAGTGAGTGAAACTTATTAGCAAGTGTTTTTGTTCACATGGAGGTTACATATATAAACCTATGTTCAACTATGTGATGAAAAGACAGTGGCTTTATCAGAAATATTTGGTATTTTGTTGTGTGGATGAGTAGTATAAAAATTCCTTCAGAGTCAACAACTTAGTTTTCTATAACTGAATTCATCTACACAACCTTATTATGCTATGTACTCATACATGTTATTAGCATATACATTATTTTTAAAATGTTACCATAAGATAAGGAAATTTTATTAATTCTTTTTATGGTATATTTGTATTTTCTTTTCCTTTTTATTGATTAAGTTATTTTGTTGATTAAGGTACATCCTGTACCTAGATGACCATAAAGATATACTTGCAATACAAAATTTTTCTCAAGGCAGGAGTTTTTCAATAAGTATAGAATTTTATTCTGAGCTATAAACCATGCATTGTTCAACAGGCTAAGTTCCTGTAGAGTGACAGAATAGTGTCTCACTGATTGAGAACAGAAATTGTCGCAAAAACCTTGATAAGCTTGGACAATGAAACAGAATCTTGAGGACATCTCTGTTCCACATAATCATCACTCCAGGGTCAGGGAAAGCCCTCCCCATGTCTGCTCATGATAAATCCCTGAAAACCACTGAGGAAGTGGCTCTTCAGATCCTCTTGCTTTGTCAGTTTGGGGTTGGGACTGTGGCCAATGTCTTTCTGTTTGTCCGTAATTTCTCTCCACTCTTGACTGGTTCTCAGCAGAGGCCCAGGCAGGTGATTTTAAGCCACATGGCTGTGGCAAGTTCCTTGATTCTTTTCCTCATTACCTTTCAAAACAACATGATGGCTTTTGCTCCAAGAAATCCTCAAACAGACCTCAAATGTAAAATAGTATTCTTTACTTGTGTAGTAGCAAAAAGCACAAACTTGTGTTTCACCTGTATCCTGAGTATCCATCAGTTTGTCACTCTTGTTCCTGTTAATAGAGGTACAGTTTTACTTAGGCAAAGTGTCCCCAATTTGGTGAGATATTCTTGTTACAGTTGTTGGTTTTTCAGTGTCTTAAATAACATCTACATTCCAATTATGGTCACTGGTTCACAAATATCAGACAATAACACTGACTCTAAGAGCAAGTTATTATGTTCCACTTCTGGATTCAGTGTAGGCATTGTCTTCTTGCAGTTTGCCCATGATGGTACATTCATGAGCATCATGGTCTGGACCACTGTCTCCATGGTACTTCTCCTCCATAGACATCACCAACGAATGCAGCACATCCTCACTACCAATCAAGACACCAGAGGCCAAGCTGAGACCAGAGCAACCCATACTATCCTGATGCTGGTGGTCACATTTGTTGGCTTTTGCCTTCTAAATTTTATTTGTATCATCTTTCAAAACTTTTTTATAGATTTTTATACATACATGTGGCGTGTATGTGAAGTTTTGGTAGTAAGCTTCCCCACAATTTCTCCCTTATTGTTGATCTTTAGAGATCCTAAGGATCCTTGTTCTGTGCTGTTTAAATGTTGAAAGACAAAGTCACAAAAAATAGCAAATACAGAAGAAGGCTTTACTAATAGCATTAAATAATTTATTCCATGTATATTTTTTGAACGTCTTGTGTATAAACAAGCATGATGCTCACTACTGCTCATTACATCATGAGGAAAGAGGAAAAGAGGCAAAAGCAGCTCATGCTCATGAGCCTTGAGATGTTTACTGTCTCAGGACTAGGGAGAATATCAGGATTCAATCTGGACACCTTCTCCTGACAGGCCTTGGCAGAGACTTTACTCTGGACCTTGGTGAAATTGTTTTTCCAATCGTCAGAAACACCTGCCTATCAGACAGGAGACAAGAGGGATCAGAACAATGAGGAGGCAAAGTGGTTACTCTTTCTGTCAGTGCATTCCTCAGTTGCACAATTATTTTCTTAGAACATTAATTGTGCAACTAACATCAAGCAACTAACTTCTTCATCTGCCTGAAAATGACCAAAGACAGTAGAGATCACAAGATAAGTATTTGAAGTGGGTATACCTGCTAGTGTGATGAACCTCAATATCTGTGTGGTGGTACTTACTCCTGTGAACAAAGAATTCTTTTTGCATTTATTTATATTGCAATAATTTATATTGCATATAGAATTATTTTTGCTTATGTATATTGGATGTGTATGTATTTATGGGGATTCCCTGTCTTTAAGAATAGATGTCATACCCCTAGGCCTGGAGGTACAAGCAGAGGTAATCCTACAAATAAAGTTTCTAAGAATCAAGCTCTGATCCACTGCAAAGGTTGACAGGGCTCTAACCTGTTGAGCCACCTCTCTCCAGGCCCAAACTAAGAAAATTATCCAACCCATTTGACACTTCTAATTTGATGGGAAAATTGCTAATAACAGTTATATTAAAAGAGCTTCAAATAATAGAATAGAAAACAACACTTTGTACATCCTACATTGTGGAGTAGATTCACAATGAGTAACAAAATTAATATTAAAGACTCAAGTCCCTTTTCACAGACTTGTACCAGCACTAAAACTGACAAAACTAGAGCACCATGTCTTGATCATGAATCTGGCCATAATAAGAGGCAGCAAGACAGCTCCCCATGTAAAGCACTCACTACTTAGAACTTGTTACCTGAGTTCAAGCCCCAGGGCCTACATAGTACAGAGAACAAACTCCTACAGGTTGTACTCTGGCTTCCTCAAATCTGTGCTTGAACATGCCCACACAAAGTAAAGAAACAACGTATAGTTTCTAAGTTTAGTTTAATCAGTTCAGTGTTCCCTGGATCAATGATATATGCCTCTTAATCTGTGTATCCCCTGACTTCTATGAATACTTATGTATTTCTCTACTATCCACCACCCTTCCAACACTTATTCAACCCCAATCCCTCCCAACCACCTAACAACTGGTAGTGAAGGTAAAAGTTAGAGAGGATAGGACTATAGACCTCTTAAGACAACTTCCTGCTAAATAGGCTCATTTGGTTCCTTTTGACAAATCCAATCTCTATCATTAGGACATCTCCAACTAGCAGTCAAACAAAACAGCCAAATGGCAACCCATCAATAGCAAAATTAGAAGCAGGAAAAACAACAAGAGGGAATGGCAGCAGGAGGGGAAGCAGTAAACATCACAGCCCCTCTTTGGCATCTCATATTTATACCCCATCAAGAGTCCCCAGAATTCCAAACTCAAATCCTCTGCTTTTGGAAAAATATCATACCCCTCCTAAAGCATGAAACATTTATAGCTAGTGGTTGTGGACAATCAGAAACAGCCACATACCCCACATCTTGGATTAAAACTAAAACATATTCATACAATGTAACTGTGTTTCTAAAGAAATGTAAGTTATCACTATAATAATCATCACTGTGTATGCAGATAACCTACTACACAATGATCTTCCTGATGCTCACATATTATATTTGTAATCATGCCAGGAAGCCCAAACAACCTGGCCTCTAGATACACGAATGTGTTCTTCATCTCTGAAAATTTGCCAATTGATCATATGAAACAAATAGAGCTACACTGTGAATCTATTTTGTGTTGCTTTGACTGACACAGTGTGTTGCAGGATTTTCCCTGTCCAATCACATGAAGGCAGCAAGAGGCCTGTGAGGAGTGCTAACAAGCCACTTGGACTCAAGGGCAGGAACTTTGAAACAAAGAAACGGCTAGCAGCCCTGAGGTTCTCTAGTGTGGGAAGCTTCAGGCTGCTCTGAGACAGAGAGAGAATTTAATTTATTAGACTGAGAGTTAGAGTTTTATTTTATTTTATTTTTTAGAAAATAGCTAGGTAGCACTGAGGAATCATGTGGACTCAAGGGCAGGAACTATGAAACAAAGAAACTGCTACCAGTCCTGAGGTGCCCTGCTATGGGAAATTACAGGCTGCTCTAAGAGAGAAAAAGAATGAAGTTGGCTGCTCTAGGCAGAAAACTGAACCATATGGTGGTATAAAATTGCTTTTTATGCCTCGCAGGATACTCATGTTCTGTCCTCATGGGCTCCACAGGAATATTGGTTTTATATCCTGCATGGTAAACTAGGAAAGGCCTAAGTATAGGCACATGCAGTATTTTAGTTTACTTCATTTGCTTTAGATTGTTTGAATTTGAACTAGAGCAGGGAATATTAGTCACTGACTCCAGAGTAGATAGTGCAGTGATAATCATTGCCTGCTTTCATCAGGTAATAATTTTAATATCTATGGCTCCTGGAAGAGATCAACAGATAGATAATATATTATATTTATATAAAAGATATAGATAATATATTATATTTATAAGTATATTAATAACTATTAATAAAATATGTCTATGCCTCTGGCAGAGAGCCAAACTGTAGGTGGTATGTGATTGCTTAACCAGACACAGGATATTCATATTCTGTCTACTGTGGGCTCCATAGGAATATTGGGTTTTTATCCTGCTGAACAAAATAGACCAGGCATAAGGATAGGCACATACAGTATTTCAGTTTACTTCATTTGGTTAGGATTGTATTAATTCTAAAAATAGGTGTAATTTTGAGTTTTGTGGTTATATTATTCTTCTGGGAGAAAAAGATGTCAAAAGGTTTTTCTGGTTACTGGCACAATGATATGCTATTTTGGAAGAAAGGTTCTGTCTTTTTGTTTTTAGGACAGGTACTTAGTATTCACCTTCTAGAGTAAAATGGATCAGCTTTGATAGAGGTAGACCACCCCCCAGAAAATTAGATTCCAGAGACTAAACTTTTTTTGAGATTTATATGTTACAGAATATACAGACTTGGTGAATCTCATCAGACATAATGAATTGATCTGCTTAAACTACTGATTTCCTGGACTTTCAGCCAGATACAGTCAAAACACAGACATCAGAGACTAATAAATACTATTTTCTCTATCCTCCCCCTCTTCATAATATCTCAACACCCATATTCACCTTGAAGAAGTTATAAAGCATCCTCGACCCAGTTCTCTGGCTTTGGGGCTGGAGAGGGTTATTATAGGTATAGCCATAATCTCAATTGGTAGACGTCTTTATAATTGAAACTAAGTTGAAGTCATAATTTCTTAAATAGTATATAATTTATTTTGATAAAAAATCAAAATTTTTCATTGATTCAAATTTCATCTATTAATACTAAAAATTTTAAAGTACATGGCTTAGACCCAGTCCTTCTATAACTGTTTTTATTAACTGATCTGAGACTTTTAAGCCTGTGAGTTAAAAACCAAGTAACAAATTCATGGCACTGAGTTTATTGTTTGCAGATATTTTAATTAGAAATAGCTGAGAGTATTTATTGGAGAATAGTCCAGATTACTTTACATAGATAGTTGGTTTTCAGAAACATCAGAAATTCACAGAATGTGACATTTAATGTATTTATTCACTTGTTATTGAGAAAAATCTGCTCCTGATAACTTTCCCTTTCTTGGATTCAAAAAAGGAATCGAGCATCTATGAGTTACTCCAGTTGTGACAAGACAGCCACTAGGCAAGAACTGCCTCATTTCATCTACAATAATAATACTGTACAAAGAAAGGACACAAAAACAGGTTTGGACAACTTGGTTCTGCCTAGACACAGTAGATCAGTCCTTAATATCCTATTTCTCAAAGTTCTGTCAGGTGATCCTGGGCCAGAAGACTGAAAACTGATGCTCCAAAGTTTTGAAGTATGGGATTGTCCAGGTGATTGGTGGTCACTATAAATTGGCTAAATTCTTGAAGCTATAATTTGTGTTTCTCATATTATCAGGTAATATTAGTTGTTCTTGGATATCTAATGGGGTTGAAAAACTACAAAGTTTCTTAGCCAACCCAGGCTATATAGTTTGAGAGAACAAATTTGAAAGGATGGTTTTCAGGTGGCATTCTATCTAAAGCCAGGACATAAGTCAGGTACAAAATTATAGTCTTTTAAGCTAGGATAGAGGTCGGTGTTTTATTTTATTGACAAAAATGTTGGACTTGGTGTTAGGTCTATCTTCTATTTTATTAGTTACAAAATGGTAATAGTTCTGCTCAATTTATATTTTGAGAGAAAGTCTTTTTCTTATTAAACGGAAAGGGTGAAATGATGCAGGATTTTCCCTGTCCTATCTCATTAGGGAAGCAAATGGCCTGTTATTGGACAGGAAAAAGGGAGGCTAAGCTAAGAGTGAGAGAGACCAAGAGCATCTCAGGGGAGACAGAGAAAGGAAAATGGAGGCAGACACGAACCAGCGAGGCTTGAACCAGCCACAGTTATATCATAAGGTTAGAATAATTGGGATAAAGCTTTTATCATTATCAATTGGTTCTGTTATTATTGTATTGGCACCTTGTAAATAGTGATTTTATTGATATATAAATATCTGATTGGTTAACTATAAATTTTAAGAGTTTTAATTCTATCGGGTAATTGGGTGTTGTGATGGCTGACCATGGGGTGTGTGGGGCATTGTGTGATAGCAAGGGGAACTTGGAGGCCGCCACCAGAGAGTTGGCAGGCTGAGAGACTGCGGAAGTTGAGAGCTCTCCTCAGGAGACCTGTGACCCCGTGGGGCTAGAGAGTCAATGGGTTGAGAGAGGTAAGAGTTCTGAATATTGGTGGGTACTTTTTTAATATTTCCCACAATAACAATGCAAAACCCATGGATAAAACAATGTTGCTTCCTCTGAGAAACAATTGTCTTTCTCAGGATAAATTAATCTAGTAGATCAGTTATTGGTAGCATGAGATATACAGTAAATACTAGTGGTGATCATAAGTGCCCAGAGTGTCTCTTTTAATCCCACAACTCTTAAAGATTAAAGATGTAAGCATTATTTAACCAAAGTACCATATGACCAAGGAAAGGCCACTTGCACAATATGGAAAGATGAGGAAGGCATGAAAAACACACTCCATGTACAGGCAACAGCTGTTGGGAGTTGGGATAGCCACCATACCAGTTGTTCAGAACCTACAAGAAGGCCAAGCTTCACATTACTACATATGAGTGGGGAGTTCTAAGTGTGGCCTCTGTATGTCCTCTTGATGGTGGTTCAGACTTTGAGAGCCTCAGGGATAATAGGTAATTTGATTCCTTTGTTCTTTCTGCTGAGTTACTATTTCCTTTGGAGCCAGCAATCCTCCCTCCTTCCATAAGAGTCTCTACGCTCCATCCACTGTTTGTGTGTGGGGGTCTGGCCAGCAGGCCCACACTCCGTGGGTGCTCTCGAACTGGAGATTTATTGAGAACCTGTGAAAATAAGAGGGTGGGAGAGACACAAAAGAAAGGACACCAAGTAAGCTTTATCAAGGTGTGTCTTTACTTGGGAAAACTGGGTTTATATAGCAAGGCAAAACCAAAACCATAAAGGGAGAACCGAAACCAGCAATAGTCAAAGCATCTAACATAAACAAGAGACCAGAGGGAAGGAACTTCAAAGGCAATTGAGACAGAGGTGAGATAGTTGTCAGCAGTCTTTGATTTATGGCAGTCAGGGATTTGCTCCACAGGTGGCATCTGCAGTTCTGGGTCCCGGGCACTGTTTCGCTTTCGAAACTCTCCAGGCTAAGGGGAGGGAGTCCACATTTGTGGGTGTATGTCTTGTACTAGAGAGGCAGACCACCTCCTCACCCCTCATAATTGCAGATTTCCGTTCATTATCATGGTCATCTAGCCATCTGATCCTTCTCCACACGTGATCCTGAACTCCCAAGCCCTCTATCAACCATTTTCCCTTTCTCCATTTGTGACATATGACTATTTTATTCCTCCTTCTATGTGAGATTCAAGCATCCTAGTTTTTTACTTACTTCTTGTTTAGCCTTTTTGCATCTGTGGATTGTAGCAGGAGTTTTGGACCATGAAAGCCAGTCTGTGTTCTTGGTTGAGTGAGGCTTACTCCAGAGAACCATTAGAGAATTCTACAAGAGATAGAATAGTAAAGCAGTGCCCCCAGACATAGATGCTGGCAAGAGCCCTCACTCCATTATCCTGTGGCTAGATAATGCCCCATGCTTCCAGTATTCTGGCTGGACTCCACCCCCAGTAAATGGCCACAGCCAGGTATGCCCCACCCCTGGGAATAGAAAAGTAGCACAGCACACTATAAAAGGATCTGCTTGACCTCCCTCTCTCTCTCTCAACCTCTTACTCTTGTATGTACTCTCACCTCTTGCTCCCTCTCTCCTCCTCATTTCCCCCTCTCTCCATGTGGCCATGGCCAGCTTCTACTTTTCAATCTTACCTATTTGTCTCTCCTACAATAAAATGCCTTAAGACCCTAGAATGCTTTTCTATCCTCTCTCTCTCTCTCTCTCTCTCTCTCTCTCTCTCTCTCTCTCTCTCTCTCTCTCTCTCTCTTTCTCTCCTACAATAAAATGCATTACAACCATGGACTGTGCCGGGCAGTGGTGGAGCATTCCTTTAATCCCAGCACTTGGGAGGCAGAGGCAGGTGGATTTCTGAGTTCGAGGCCAGCCTGGTCTACAGAGTGAGTTCCAGGACAGCCAGGGCTATACAGAGAAATCCTGTCTTGAAAACCAAAAAAGAAAAAAAAAGTCTCTTTTATGCAACAATAGCATGAAAGTAATTAGAGTAATCAACCACTTATAGTTTGTAGGTAAAACCCACAACACGAGTTAAGATGTTGGGAAAATAGGAAAATCTATTCAGTGTGAGTAGACGTGTAAACTGGTGCATCCACTATGAAAATCAGTTTGTAGGTTTTCAAAAGCTAGTAAGTGAAAGTACTACATGGCCTAGAATGTATCCAAAGGAGTATATAGCATAGACATTTGTATTCTGTATGATAATATCTAGGAAATTGGATCAATGCAGATGTCAAATTTAGATGGGTAGATGGACGGAAAAGGTGATATATATTTGTATATACTAATAAAAAAAAGAAATATTTGCATAACCGAATAGACTGGAAAATATATATATGGCCAAATTAAGCCACATGTAGAAATAGACACTCACTCTATATTCCCTATTATATACAAATCCTATTTTTAAATTTTTATATTTCTATGCTTAACTTGTAGCATCAATACAGGTCAAGGAAGAAAGTAGTCATGACAGATGGGGTGAAAAGAATATAAGCTTATAGGTTATATTACATTGCATTATGGTATAAACTAAATTTCAAAGGGTTAGACAAAATTTTTCAGGTTTTCCAACAAAAATGAATATTGCTTATCTAAGAAGCCATATGTGCCCAAATAAAAATCCCAATGCCAACCTCAATAGGAAATGTTGGACTGAGAATGCTAGGGGCTTCCCATGCAAAGCTTGTTATCATTGGTCATTGTCACACTCTGAAGGAAATGATAAACCCCTACTGCTTGAAGAGAACACACACTGTGGTTGATTGACAGGCAGTCAAATCACCAAAAGGTCACACACTGCGTGGAGATGACTAATGGAAGTAGCATTTAAATGGTTTCCTGTTTGCTGTGCAAGCAGATCAAACAGAGTACATCTTCCCCATGAAAATGTTTATTTTTTGTCCCTAAACTTGGGAAAGGATTTTGGAACTTGTCATTTTTTTTACATTTCTATGGCTAGAAAGATTCATAAGCTTTCAGAATCTTGAAAGTCTCATTTTTTTCTGACATTTTAGGAGCCCCCATTATGCCTCCATTGAAAAATGTTTTAATATGAAGAATATAATTACACAGTGAGATACCAAATCAATGGACTAAATATAAGCACATATCTACATGTCTGTATTAAGGATGAGGATGAAGTTAAGAGAAAAAAATCCTTTTCAAAATATCTTCCAAGATGTCCAGAGGAAGTAAAAAGATAATTTGATGGTTAAGATTGTTCATTGCTGTATCAGAGGACTTATATTCAGATCCAAGCACCCACATCAGGCAGGTGACAAACAGCTGTTACTTCAGCTTAAGGGATCAAATGTGGTTTTCTGGCCACATGTATTTCCACATGCATACGGATACAAACATTAAGATGAACAAATAAAAGAAATTTTTTCAATGCCCATTAATAAATAATAAAGAAGATTAAATAATTCTACAATAAAAACTTTAAAAACATTGGCAAATTAGATTAAAAGAAACCCTAGAATATATAGAGATGACCTATGGTAATGTGTGGGCATAGTTGAAGTTATGAAAGTCACTATAGTTTCAAACAAGTCTCCCTGAAAATCCAATGACTTTCTTCACAAAAAAATTCTAACATTTCCTGTTCCTGCAAGTCAGAAGTACAAAACTTGCCCAATTCAAATCAACCAGGAGACAAAGAAACTACATTAAAATTATACAATACTTAGTTTCAAATTCCACTGCAGCATAGTACTCAAACTAAAAACTTCAGATATAGCTATTGGTGGAGGAAAAGCCAGGACCTGAAAATATACCTCACTATAACCATTTGCCATTTTCCTAAATGTATTTATTTATTTTTATATATGTAAGTATCTTTCCTATAGGTGTATATATGTACCAGATTGATTCATGGTGCCTACAGAGGTCAGAAGAAGGTAATTGATCAACCAGTCAATCTTAGAACTCCGTTGCCCAACAGCTGCAGATCTATGACAAGTATCTGCATAAAATTGAGGTAAAATGCTGGCAACTCTTTGAAATAAGCAAATTTCAACTGCCCAAAACTGCAGAGCACCGCTCCACAAATCACAGTATTGTGTTTGCAATAAATGAGACACCCTATTTCTGTTGCAGAAGGATGCAAATCACCCACACAGTACTGAGGTCAAAAATTTGAGATTAGGGCAAAAGGAGCCGCCTGGCAGCAGGGACCGGATCCTCTCAGCTTCCAACTAACAGAGGTAGATCAGGGACCTTAGCCGCCTCTCCTTTGCACGTGGAGAATCTGCCCCCAGAGACCCACCGGGACCGGAGCCTCCAGTGAGAGCCGCCATCCCCTCTCCGGTGAGTTCCTAAGCCAGGAGAACCCACCTGGGGAGGCAAAGGCTCAAAGAATCACAAGGGAGCTGCCTGGCAGCAGGGACCGGATCCTCTCAGCTTCCAACTAACAGAGGTGGATCAGGGACCTT
>NW_022196904.1:17945691-17956454 GCF_008632895.1 Mastomys coucha
TGGAGGGGAAACTGGGAATGGAGAAATTTACATGTAAATAAAGAAAATATCTAAAATAAAAAAAAAAGGAAAAAGAAAAAAAAATTTGAGATTAGAATATATAAAAACACAAAGCACTGAATACCAAGAAAACAAATAACCCGAATAAAAGTTGGGGCATAGCCCTAAACAGAGTTTTCTGAAAAGACTAAATATGAATGCTTTAATTGTTCACATGCCTTCCTTATCATAAAAATATGAAATAAAGTAACATTGAGAATTCATTTTCCCAAAGTAAGAATTTTGAAGACTATTAACACAAATGTTAGTTAATACTAGGGCCAAATGGTTCTGTCACTATGAAAAGCAGTGTAGAGATTTCTCCAAAAAACCTGAAAATAGATCTACCATAAGATCTAGCTATGCGATTTTTCTCTCTGGTGACGTTCTAAGGTAGGACCAGCCAGGAGGCACAGGCCTCACAAGTGGCAGGTTAGCCGGGACAGGATCCTCTCTACCTCTACACCTAGGAGTGATGGAGGCTGATCCACAGCCCTCTCTGCCCTTTTCATGCAACTGGAGAACTTGCCTCCAGGAAGTGCTAACCCAGGGACTCAGTGAGTTCTGCCATTTACTCTCTGGTGACTTTATAAGGTGGGACCAGCTGAGTGGCACAGACCTCACGAGTGGAAGGGCATCCAAGTCAGGATCCTTTCTACCTCAGACCACACCTAGGAGAGACAACAGATCCACAGCCCTCTCTGCACCTTTCCCAAAAGTGGAGATACTGTCTCCAGGATGTGCTCTGACACCAGGACTCAGGAGGGATGACTGAGTTTAAACAGAGGAGAGCTGATCTCCCAAAAGTACTGACACAGGTGTACAGACCCACAGGAGAAACAAGCTCCAGCCAGAGACAGCAAGAATATCTAACACCAGAGATCAACAGATGGTGAAAGGCAAACGCAAGAATCCTACCAACAGAAACCAAGACTACTTGGCTTCATCAGAACCTAGTACTCACACCACAACAAGTCCTGGATATCCCAAAACACCAGAAAAGCAAGATTTGGATCTAAAATCATATCTCATGATGGTGATAGAGGAATTTAAGAAGAACGTGAATAACTCCCTTAAAGAAATACAGGAGATGGGCTGGTGAGATGGCTCAGCTGGGAAGAGCACCGACTGCTCTTTGGAAGGTCATGAGTTCAAATCCCAGCAACCACATGGTGGCTCACAACCACCCGTAATGAGATCTGATGCCCTCTTCTGGTACGTCTGACAATTACAGTGTACTTACATATAATAAATAAATAAATCTTTAAAAAAAAAAGAAAGAAAGAAAGAAATACAGGAGAACACAGGTAAAGAGGTACAAACCCTTAAAGAGGAAACAAAAAAATATCCCTTAAAGAATTAAAGGAGATCACGAGTAAACAAATAGAAGCCCTTAAAGAGGAAACACAAAAATCCCTTAAGGAATTAAAGGAAAGCACAAACAGGTAAAGGAATTGAACAAAACCACCCAGGGCCTAAAAATGGAAGTAGAAACAGTTAAGAAATCACAAAGAGAGACAACTCTGGAGGTAGAAATCTTAGGAAAAGTCAGAAAATATAGATGCAAGCATGACCAACAGAATACAAGAGATAGAAGAGAGAATCTCAGGTGCAGAAGATACCATAGAAAACATTGACACAAGATACCAAAGAAAACACAATGCAAAAAGTTCCTAACCCAAAACATCCAGGAAATACAGGACACAATGAGAAGACCAAACCTAAGGATAATAGGTATAGAAGAGAGTGAAGACCTTCAACTTAAATGGCCAGTAAATATCTTCAATAAAATTATAAAAGAAAACTTCCCTAAACTAAAGAAAGATGCCCATGAACATACAAGAAGCCTATAGAACTCCAAATAAACTGGACCAGAAAAGAAATTCCTCCCACCACATAATAGTCAAAGCACCAAATGCACAAAACAAAGAAAGAATAATAAAAGCAGTGAGGGGAAAAAGTCAAGTAACATATAAAGCCAGACCTATTAGAATTACACCAGGCTTCTTGCCAGAGACTTTGAAAACCAGAAGATCCTGGGCAGATGTCATACAGACCCTACAAGAACACAAATGCCAGCCCAGACTACTATACCCAGCAAAACATAGATGGAAAAACCAAAGTATTCCATGACAAAACCAAATTCACACAATATATTTCCACAAATCCAGCACTTCAAAGGGTAACAAATGGAAAACTCCAACACAAGAGGGGAACTAAATCCCTGAAAAAGTAAAAATTTAATCTTCCAACAAAACTAAAAGAAAATAGCCACATGAATGGAATTCCAACTCTAACAACAAAAATAGCAGGAAACAACAATTACTCTTCCTTAATATCTATTAATATCAATGGACTCAATTCCCCAATAAAAAGACATAGACTATCAGATTGGGTATGTAAACAGGGCCCAACATTTTGTTGCATACAGGAAACCCACCACAGTGACAAAGACAGACACTACCTCAGAATAAAAGGATGGAAAAAAATTGTCTAAGCCAATGGCCCCAAGAAAAAAGCTGGAGTAGCGATTCTAATATCAAACAAAATCGACTTTCACCCTAAAGTGAAAAGATAAGGAGGGACACTTCATACTCATCAAAGGTATGATCTACCAAGATGAACTCTCAATTCTGAACCTCTATGCCCCAAATGCAAGGGCATCTCCATTCATAAAAGAAACATTAATAAAGCTCAAAGCACACATTGCACCACACACAATAATAGTGGGAGATTTCAACACCCCACTCTCTACAATGGACAGATCGTGGAAACAGAAACTAAACAAAGACACAGTGAGACTAATGGAAGTTATGAAACAGATGGATTTAACAGATATCTACAGAGCATTTTACCCTAAAACAAAAGGATATACCTTCTTCTCAGCACCTCATGGTACCTTCTCCAAAATTGACCTTATAATTGGTCACAGATCAGGCCTCAACACATACATGAAGACTGAAATAATCCCTTGCATCCTATCAGATCACCATGGTCTAATGCTGCTCCTCAATAACAACATAAACAATAGAATGCCCACATACACATGGAAGTTTAACAAGACTCTACTAATTGATAACTTGGTCAAGGAAGAAATAAAGACAGAAATTAAAGACTTTCTAGAGTTTAATGAAAATGATGCCACAACATACCCAAACTTATGGGACACAATGAAAGCAGTCCTAAGAGGAAAACTAATAGCTTTAAGTGCCTCCAAAAAGAAACTGGAGAGAGCATACACCAGCAATTTGACAGCACATCTGAAAGCTCTAGAACAACAAGAAGCAAATTCACCCAAGAGGAATTGAAGGCAGGAAATAATCAAACTTAGGGCTGAAATCAACCAAATAGAAACAAAAAGAAATATACAAAGAATCAAGCAAACCAGGAGCTGGTTCTTTGAGAAAATCAACATAATAGATAAATCCTTAGCCAGACTACCAAAAGGGCACAGAGAGAGTATCCTAATGAATAATATAGGAAATGAAAAGGGAGACATAACAACACTGAGGAAATCAAAAAAAATCATGAGATCCTACTACAAAAGCCTATATTCAACAAAACTGGAAAACCTGGAGGAAATGGACAATTTTCTAGACAGATACCAGGTAATAAAGTTAAATCAAGATCAGATCAATGATCTAAACAGTCCCATATCTGCTAATGAAATAGAAACAATCATTAACCTTCTTCCAACCAAAAAAAAAAAAAAAAAAAAAAAAAAAAAAAAAAAAAAAAGCCCAGGACCAGATGGGTTTAGCGCAGAGTTTTATCAAACCTTCAATGAAGACCTAATACCAATACTCCTCAAACTATTACACAAAATAGAAACAAAAAGTACTCTACTCAATTCATTCTTTGAAGCCACAATTACTCTTATACCTAAACCACACAAAGACCTAACAAAGAGACCAATTTCCCTTATGAATATTAATGCAAAAATACTCAATAAAATTCTTGCAAACCCAATCAAAGACCACATCAAAACGATCATCCACCATGATCAAGTAGGCTTCATCCCAGGGATGCAGGGATGGTTCAATATTCAGAAATCCATCAATGTAATTCACTAGATAAACAAACTCAAAGAAAAAACCATATGATCATCTCATTAGACGCTGAGAAAGCATTTCACAAAATTCAACATCCTTTCATGATAAAAGACCTGGAAAGATCAGGAATTAAAGGCCCATACTTAAACATAGTAAAAGCAATAGACAGCAAACCAATAGCCAACATCAAACTAAATGGAGAGAAACTTGAAGCAATCCCACTAAATTCAGGGACTAGACAAGGCTGCCCACTCTCTCCCTACCTATTCAATATTGTACTTGAAGTCCTAGCCAGAGCAATTAGACAACAAAAGGAGATCAAAGGGATACAAATTGGAAAGGAAGAAGTCAAATTATCACTATTTGCTGATGATATGATAGTATACTTAAGTGGCCCCAAAAATTCCACCACAGAGCTCCTAAACCTGATAAACAACTTCAGCAAAGTAGCTGGATATAAAATCAACTCAAGCAAATCAGAGGCCTTCCTCTATACAAAGGATAAACAGGCAAAGAAAGAAATTAGAGAAACAACACCCTTCACAATAGCTACAAATAATATAAAATATCTGGTGTGACTCTAACTAAGCAAGTAAAACATCTGTTAGACAAGAACTTCAAGTCTCTGAAGAAGGAAATTGAAGAAGATCTCAGAAGATGGAAAGATCTCCCATGCTCGTGGATTGGCAGGATTAATATAGTAAAAATGGCCATCTTGCTGAATGAAGGCAATCTACAGATTCAATGCAATCCCTATCAAAATTCCAACTCAATTCTTCACAGACTTAGAAAGAGCAATTTGCAAATTCATCTGGAATAACAAGAAACCTAGGATAGGGAAAATTATTCTCAACAATAAAGGAACCTCTAGTGGAATCACCATCCCGAACCTTAAGCTGTACTACAGAGCAATTGTGATAAATCAGCATGGTATTGGTTCAGTGACAGGTAGATAGATCAGTGGAATAGAATTGAAGACCCAGAAATGAACCCAAACACCTATGGTTACTTGATCTTTGACAAAGGAGCTAAAACCATCCAGTGGAAAATAGACAGCATTTTCAACAAATGGTGCTGGCTCAACTGGTGGCTAGCATGTAGAATAATGCAAATTGATCCTTTCCTTTCTCCTTGTACAAAGCTCAATTCCAAGTGGACCAATGACTTCCACATCAAATCAGATGCACTGAAACTAACAGAAAAGTAAGTGGGGAAGGGCCTTCAGCACATAGGCACAGGGGAAATTTTCCTGAACAGAACACCAATAGCTTATGCTCTAAGATCGAGAATTGACGAATGGGACCTCATAAAGTTGCAAAGCTTCTGTAAGGCAAAAGACATTGTCAGTAGGACAAAACGGCAGCCAACAAATTGGGAAAAAATCTTTACCAATCCTACATCTGATAGAAGGCTAGTATCCAATATATACAAAGAACTCAAGAAGTTAAGACTCCAGAGAACCAAGTAACCCTATTAAAAGATGGGGTATGGAGCTAAACAAAGAATTCTCAACTGAGGAATGCCGAATGGCTGAGAAACACCTAAAGAAATGTTCAACTTAGGGAAATGCAAATCAAAACAACCCTGAGATTCCACCTCACACCAATCAAAACGGCTAGGATAAAAAATTCAGGTGACAGCAGATGCTGGAGAGGTTGTGGAGAAAGAGGAACACTCCTCATTTGCTGGTGGGATTGCAAGATGGTACAACCCCTCTGGAAATCAGTTTGGTGGTTCCTCAGGAAATTGGACATAGTACTCCCTGAGGACACAGCTATACCACTCCTATACATATACTCATACAATGCTCCAACATATAATAAGGACACATGCTCCACTATGTTCATAACAGCCTTATTTATATAGCCAGAAGCTGGAAACACCCCAGATGTCCTTCAACAAAGGAATGGATCCAGAAAATGTGGTATATCTACACAATGTAATACTACTCAGCTATTAAAAACAATGAATTTATGAAATTCTTAGGCAAATGGATGGAATTAGAAAGTATCTTCCTAAGTGAGGTAACCCAGTCACAAAAGAACACACATGGTATGTACTCTCTGACAAGTAGATATTAGGAAAAAAGCTCAGAATACCCACTATATAGCTCACAGACCATATGAAACTAACAAAGAAAGACCAAAGTATGGATGCTTTAGCCCTACTTAGAAGGAGGAACAAAATAATCATTGGAGGCAGAGAGAGGGAGGAAGCTGGGATGGAGAGGGAGTGGGGGGAATAAGGGAGACAAAATGAGGTGTGGGAAGAAACAGGAGAGGAGTACAGAGGATCAGAAAATTTAAAGGAGAGGTGTGTAGCAGTGGGAGATGGAGAACTGGGAGTTGTCACTAGAAAGTCCCAGATGCCAGGAATGCAAGAGTCTCCATTACCCAAGGGCGATGACATTAGCTGAAATACCCAACAAAGGGGAGAGAAAAACTGTAGAGACCATATACAGAGGTTAGGCATGGCCCCCAGTTGAGTGATGGGGCCACACACCCATCTCAAATATATTAACACAGAATTGTTCCTTCTAAAGGAAATGCAGGGACAAAGAGTGGAGCAGAGACTGAAGGAAAGGCCACGCAGACTGCTCTACCTAGGAATCCATCCCATCTGCAGACATGAAACCCAGACACTATTGCTGATACCAAGAAACACTTACTGATAGAAGCTGGGTATAGCTGTCCCCTGAAGGCTCTGCCAGATCCTGACCTATACAGATGAGGATGCTCCCAGGCAACCATCCGACAGAGCACGGAGACCCCAATGGAGGAGTTAGGGGAAGGATTGAAATCGCTGAAGGAGTTTGCAGCCCATAGAAAGAACAATAATATCAACCAAACAGACTGCCCCCAACTCCCTGAGCTCCCAGGGATTAAACCACCAACCAGTGAGTACACATGGATGGACCCATGGTTCCAGCTACTTATGTAGCAGAGGATGGCCTTATGTGGCATCAATGGGAGGGGACGCCCTTGGTGCTGTGGCGTCTGGATGCCCCAACATAGGAGAATGCTAGGGTGGTGAGGCTGGAGTGGGTGGGTGGGTGATCAACCTCAGAATAGGGGTTAGAAGGAATAGGGGATGGGATGGGGATTTGTGGAGGTGAAACTGGGAAGGGGGAATAATTGCTTCAGTGTTTTCTCTGCCCAATCACATTAGGGCAGTGACAGAGCTGTGATTGGGCAGGAATAGAGAGGTGGAGTGAAAGTTGGAAAAGGAAAAAGGTCAGGAGCAGGAGGAGAGAGGAGATCATGGAGGCAAATGATGAGGACGAGCCAGACCCCATGAGGTTATACAACCAAGCAAAGGCTTTTACAAAATAGATTTATTGGGTTAGAATATTGTTTTTATTATTGGGTTCTGAAATTATTGTATTGGCATCTTGTAGATTGTGATTTTTATTATTATATAAATCTGATTGGATATTAAGACCTTAAGAGTCATGCTTTACTTACCATGTCTTAAGCAATATTTAGATGAATGATTGTGGGCATGTGTAAAGAGTTGCATGTGAGCGAGATGTTTTTAATAGCTGGGAGAGAATAAGAGCTCGCTGGGATGTGGTAATGCTGGCTCAAGAACGTGGCCCAGAGGAAAAGCAAGTTTACGGGGTGGATTCATTTTATTAAATATTCCCTCTACAGATAATATTTGAAATGTAAATAAATATAATAACCAAATAAAAAAGAAAAGGTGAGACTTAACAGCGCCTGAGAAGCAAAGGAAAAAAACTCAAATAAATGTAATGACATATTGACATACCCATAAATCGGTATGTCACTCAACATCATGAGAGAAACTTCTTACAATAGATGGGAATTAAAGAAATCCACTACTGGACAAGATACAGAGTGAGAGGTTTTGAAGAACCAGTTCTCATTATTTGTTTTTTTTTTCTTTTAGTAAAGACAACACCTAGTTAGATGGCTTTGAAATGACATTTGGATCTAAGAGGACATGAGGGTGTGAAATAAACATGATCAAAATACAATACAAAAATTCTGGAATAAATAATAAAAATGAAAAATAAATAATTATTGTACAATACATAATTTATATTACAATTCACAGAACTGACATGTATAAATCAGTATATTTTGTATAACAGGAAAAAATGTAATGTAAAATAAAGTAGTGAAAACAATATCTTTAAATTCCTTTTAATATTTTTGGAGAATTTCATATATGAGTACTGTGTTTATATCATTTCCACACATTCTTCTCCCCTCCAACTACTCCTGGGCCCTTCCCATTTGCTTCTAAACTTATGACCTCTTCTATAATTATTATTGTCACACACACATAACCTACATTCTTGAGAATGCCATAATGACAGTCATTGTTTTATACTTAACATTTATGTTCACTTGTGAAACGAACCATCTAAACACAGACTATGAAAGTCCGGTATCCTGTCCTCCTTGGCAGTTGGCAGTGAGCACTGAATTGGGCAGTGCTAATGACCTCTGGTTTGAATGGCGGACACCAAAGCTTTTGTGGTTTGACTGTGCTTGGAATTACATCTTGAAAAGAGGCCCATGAGCAGATCCATCTTCTTTGCCTAAGGGATATAAATTTGACTTTTCAAACATACCCACATAGATCCATGTAGTGATTCTGGTCAGACAAAGATTTGAGGACATAAATCCATAGTTGAAATGACTTTTTATCAAGGGGGAAGTCTAAGGTCTCAGCATCCATAGCAGTGTCAGTGGACATTTGACATTGGCTTAAAGTCAACCCAACACCCAGAGTTCAATGTTGTCAAGCAGTGTCATACTACTTGGTCATTCCAAAATTCCTACTAACTCCAGGCAAGATCAAGAATGTCTAATGCTGAGTAACTTCACCTCATATAATGAGCCTAAACTCTCCTGCTTAATTGGCTACAGTGGTTTCCCTAAATTCCCATCATTATGTATGCTTTCTGTTGATACCCTTTTTATGTAGGCGCTAATGTATTTCATAGTTCATATGAGATCTGGGATTCTCAAGGGGAGTGAGGGCATCTACTGAGGAAAAAAAGGACAAGTAAGCTTCCACCTAAAAGAGATAAATCTTCATGCCTATATATCTTTGTGTGCTGTCTAAAGCTGATTTTGGCATTGGAGGAAACTGTAAAAAAAAAAAAATACTCTCTTAGTCTTACCTTGGCTCTTTACTCTGCAGTGGAGGGATCATAGAGACAAACACATCAACATAGGCTGAAAACCCCATCACGGGGGAGATACAGCAAGTCTTTTCTTAGAATCCATGCAAAGTTCAAAATGGATTAAAAGAAAGAACATAATTCTGCCTTTGAGAGGAAAGAGAAAGGAATCTCATATTTTCAAAGTTTATCAAAGCCTCCATCTTAACAATTATTGAGTCAACTCAGAACAGACACACAGTTAATCTTCCAAGACTATGTACAAGACATGCATGGTTCCAAATGTCTGCAACTGCAACATACTATAGGTGTGTGTGTGTGTGTGTGTGTGTGTGTGTGTGTGTGTGTGTGTGCGTGCGTGCTAGCGTAAACTGAACTAGAATGGACCCCATAAAGTCATGCATTTGATATTTTCAACCAGTTAGTGAAGGTGTTTGGGAAGAAACAGGAAGAGGGGTCTTAGAAGTGTGCCACTGTGAATGGGTTTTGAGGTCCCATGCTATGCTAGGCCCATCCCCACCCGTTCCTGCTTACAGATCAGGATATAACTTTCAGCTCCTGTTCCAGTGACGAGCCTGCCTAACACCAAGCTCTTCACCATGATCATCATGGATTCACCCTCTGAAATTCTAAGCAAGACAACAATTAATGCTTCGTTTAATGAAGTGCCTTGGTCCTAGTTCATAATTACAAAAATAGAACAGTAACTAAGATAGAAGAGATAGACACAGGAAACTCAGAAACTTATTGGACAGCCAACCTAGACAAAATAGCAACTTGCTTTTTTTTCTGTTTTGCTGGTTTTTCTTTATTCTTCTCTCATACAATCTACTTCAACAACAGCCCCCCCCCCATTTTCCTCTCCTCTCAGTAACCCCACAACTTTCCCTCTCCTTCAGATCCACTGCTTCTTTTTTTTTTTCTTTAGAAAGGAGCAGACTGGACTGGCTGCTTTGAAAAGCCATCTTTGCATAGCTACTGGGTCATGCTCCGCACTCACAGCAGCCACCATTGCTGCCCACCGCCTCCTCCAACACGGGCTCTAGCAGCTTCCTCACTGGAGTCCTTGAACTCAGCTAATCACTCACTCACTGCATCTGACCACAGGAGTCCCCCACCATGTCAGATGCAGCAGTAGGGCAGTGGACACCAGCTCAGAGATCACCACCAAGGACTTGAAGGAGAAGAAGGAAGTTGTGGAGGAGGCAGAGAATGGAAGAGATACACCTGCCAATGGGGACACTCAAAATGAGGAAAATGGGGAGCAGGAGGCTGACAATGAGGTAAATGAAGCCACTCTTACAAATGGGTCGTCTGGAATGGGAGTCAAAGGGCCTGAAAATTAAGGGTACCGGAAATGTGGGAAGGGTTTGAAAAAATTAAACCAACATGGTGTGCTTTCAGTCCGCCATCATTCACTGAATTCTCCTTTTTACAAGTAAACCCGTAGATAAAGCAAAACCCCTCCCCCAAGTTCGTCAGCAACTTGGCCCAATCAGCAGCTTCATCTTCAG
>NW_022196904.1:17957344-17984545 GCF_008632895.1 Mastomys coucha
AGAAAGATGCAAATCAGTTCTTAGCAGTTGCTGAGGAACCGAGTTAACCTGTGAATACCCGGAGGCTGGAGCGCAGTCTTTCTGGCAGCCTGATGTCGAAACGGGGCCGCTGAAGCCAAGAGCACCTGTACGGGGCCCAAACGAACGAATCTGCGTCTATATAAGATTTCACAGTAGCAAATCTTCTGCTAGAGCTCTGGAGTCGGTTGCCCAGGGAACAGGTCTCAAGATATTGTAAATAAGTCTTTCGAAGACTCTGGTAGATGAAATAATCTTTGAACTGCTGGAAACTTGATGGTAAGCCAGCGACTTCGGGATATGGAACTTGGAGAGAGGTGTGGCAATTAGCAGGAGGTGGGCAGAGAGGCGTGGCTATCTGTGGCATGGCGGGATCTGAAGAATCAGCCCTCAGCTGTAGGAGGGTCACAAAGAAGAAAAGGAAGAAGGTGGGGAGGAAGAGGAGGAGGAAAAGGTGATGGTGAGTAAGAGGATGGAGATGAAGATGAGGAAGATGAGGCTCCTATGGGCAAGTGGGTAGCTGAGGATGATGAGGATGATGTTGACACCAAGGAGCAGAAGACTGACGAGGATGACTAAACAGCAAAAGAAAATGCTAACCTTCACGCACTGTGACCTATTCACCCTCCACTTCCGGTCTCAGAATTTCAACGGGTCGCCTTCGAGTAGAGAAGCAGGCCTGCCTGCCCCAAGAGGGCAGTGCCACCCACAGATGGCATGCACTCCCTATCACCCCACTAAAACCGCAACATGAATTGGCAGCATGGGAGGGAAAAAGAACCAGAACTTCCCAGGCCCTGCTTTTTTTCTTAAAAATTCTTTAAAAGGAGAAATTATTTGTATTTTTTATTTACATTTTATATTTTTGTACATATTGTTAGGGGTCAGCCATTTTTAATGATAACGAGTGACCAAACCAGCCTTCAGAGCATTTTCTGTCCTACTTCAGACTTTACTTGTGGTGTGACCATGTTCATTGTAATCTCAAAGGAGAAAAAAATATATAGAAAACACACACCAAAAAAAGATAGGAAGAAAGAGAGAGAGAGAGAGAGAAGCAATCTTATTCTGAGCATTCCAGTAACTTTGTTTTGTGTATGTACCTAGCTGTACTATAAGTAGTTGACTTGTATGATATAGTTAAAAAGGCCAAAGATAAAAAAGATTTTTTTTTCCATTTTTTTTGTCTATGAAGTTGCTGGGTTGGGGGGGGGGCTGTTTGATGTATTTGTGAAACAATGTGCAACAATAAATGGAAATTTTATTTTGCTGAGTTGTTCTTAAATAAAGAAAAGAGCAGACTGCCCAATCATATCAACCAAATATGACATAACATGATGCAATAAGACTAAGCATAAGATACCCTCCATAGCGGGTGGCATTGCAAACATTTACAACCACTGTGGAAACCAATCTGGTGGTTCCTCAGACAATTTGAAATGGTTATACATGAAGATCAAGCTGTACCACTCCTGGGCATATACCTAAAGATGCTGCACCACACCACGAGGACACATGCCCCACTATGTTTAAAGCAGCCTTATTCATATTAGTCAGCAACAGGAAACAACCCAGATGTCCCTCAACTGAAGAACAGATACAGAAAATGTGGTTGATTTACACAGTGGAATACTACTCAGCTACTGAAAACACAGACAAAATGAATTTTGTCGGCAAATGGATGGAACTAGAAAATATCATCATGAGTGAGGTAACTCAGACCCCAAAGGACATGCATGTTATGTTCTCATTGATAAGTGGATATTAACCAGTACAGAATACTCCTGGTACACCCCATAGACACTCAGAAGTTAAAGAAGGGGGGAAGCCCAAGTGAGGATGCTTCAGTTCGTCTTCAAAAGAGAATAAATGATCATGGGAGGCAGTGGGGGGGTGTAATCTGGGTGAGAGAAGGGAGAATGAGTCAGAGGAGAGAACAGGGGGCTAGGGTCAGGTATTGGAGGAGACAAGAGAGAATCCCAGAGAGCCAGGACAATGAATAGAACTATGCAGCTGCCAGGAGTGGGTGGTGCATGATGAGGGGAAACTCTAGAACATCCCAGAGACCTGGCATGGGGGAGGCTCCCAGGACTCAATGTGAGTGGTCTTAGCCGAAATGCCCAACAGTGGGGAGATGGACTCTGAAGAAACCACCTCAGGTAGATAGACAGGGCCCCCAGTGGTGAATTGGGGATACCAATTGATCTTCAAATTTTTCAATCCAATATTGTTTCTATCTAAAAGACATACAGGGGCAAAAATGGAGCTGGGACTGAACCAATGGCTGAGCAGTGGCAAGTCCAACTTGGGATCCATCCTGTGAGCAAGCGCCAAACCCTGACACTACTACAGGTGCTATGTCGTGCTTGCAGATAGGAGTCTAGCATAGCTTTCTCGGAGAGGCTCTACCAGCAGCTGATTGAGACAGATGCAGATACAAACAATTGAACAATGGACTGAGGTCTGGGACCCCTATGGAAGAGTTAGGGAACGGACTGAAGGAACTGAAGGGTGTGGTGATCCCCTAGGAAGACCAAAAGTGTCAACTAGCATGAAACCCTGGGAGCTACGAGAGACTAAGGCACCACCCAAAGAGCATCTACAAGTTGGTCCATGGCCCCTGCCACATATGTAGAGAAGGACTGCCTTATTTGGCCTCAGTGGAAGAAGATGCACCTAACCTTGTAGAGATTTGATGCCCCATGAGGGAGGATACAGAGGATGGGGGGGTAACCTCTCACATGTGAAGGGGAGATGTATGGGAAAAAGAACTTTGGGAGGGTAGACTGGAGGGGACAACCTGTGGGATGTAAATTAATAAAATAATTAATTAATAATATAAACAAAGTGTGGTAAGGATGCTGAGGTTAGCTCACCACAGTGGACGGCTTCTGACTCAGTTCTATTTAAGGGCAGAACACTGAGAGTTTGACCATGCTCCACTGAATAAACAGATGACACAAAATGGACTTTTGGAACTTTTATTCTTATTTTATTTTATATTATTTTATCTTTATTATGGAGGAAAGGTTTCCAAAATGGGGACAGACATGGAAGGGCCAGGAAACAAGTATGATTGGGGTTCCTGATGTGAAATTCCCAAAGAATCAATAAAGTAGAATCAATGGAGCTCACAGAAATTAGGGAGCCTGCATGGGTCTGACCTGGGTCCTCTGCATATATGCTATGGTTGTGTAGTTTGATGTTCTTGTGGGATTTCTAGCACTGAGGGCAAAGGCTAGGTCTGAATTTTTTCTCTGCGTTTAGGACCCTTTTGCCCTTACTCAGACTGGTTTGCTTCATCCATCCTTGATATGAGAATATGTACCTGGTCTTACTATAGCTTGTTATGCCATATTTGGTTACTGTCCCTGGGAGAGCTGTTCTTTCCTAAGGGGAGGCAGAGAAGGAGTGGAAATGGGGGAAGGTGAAGTTATGCAGTAGAGAATCCAGATAAAAGATGGAGGAGAAACGGCAGTCAAGATGTCATAAGAAAAGAAGAGAGAAAAGACTAGGCATAAACTATCACATCAAGGCTTGACAAAGCAATACAACAGGAAAAAGGGGTCCCACAAGCCAGCAAAAGTTTCAGAAACACTTCCCACTCACACTGTTAGGAGACCAACAAAAATCTCAAGCTAAACACCCACAGCTTGGATACAGAGGGCCTAATTAAAACCCATAGAGTTTCTGTGGTTTCAGGTTCAATTTCTGATCTCCTATGAGATCTGCTTAGTTGATTCCATGGGCCATATTTTCCTGTGCCTTTGACCTTGTCTTGTCCCAATAATCCTTCTTCTTCATCCTCATGCTCCACCCTCTCCTTTTCCTCCTCCTCTTCTTCAGTAATCCCCAAACTCCACCTTATGATTGCCTCTGCATCTCTGTATCTGCTCTTATCCATTACTGGAGGAAGCCTCAGTGATGATGACTGGGCTAGGCACTAGTCTGAGTATAACAGAATAGCATTAGGATATCAATCATTTCATTGACATCTTTGTTGGACATGTTTGATTCTACCTTCAGACTCTGTGGCATCTGGCTTCTAGATCACAGCTATCCAGGCAGTGCTGGGTATTTGCTCCCTTCCATAGTGTGGGCCTGAAGTTAAACCAGTCATTGATTAGCCATTCTCACAAGCTGTGAGCCAACATTGCCCCAGCATATCTTGCAGACATGACAGATTGTGGGTCATAGATTTTGTAGCTGTGTTCATGTCCCAGTCCACCCACTGAGGGCCTCACCTTGTTACTGAAATTGGCTGGTTCAAGATCTCTATTCTCCATTACTAGGAGTCTTTGCTGGAGCCACCCTCAAAGGTTTCAGGAAGTTTCCCCTGGACTAGGTTTCCACATTGCCCCTCAACTACACTCTATTCCAGTCCTCTCTCTCTATGTGCTCAGTCCCTCTACTTTTCTCTCCCCACTTTAGTTCTCCTGTTCCCATGCCCAGGAGCCCCTCCAGTCCACCCAAAAAATCTATTCTATTGTCCTTCCCAGCAAGATTCAGTTGTCTCTCCTTGATTTCTCCTCTTTATCTAACTTCTCTAGGCATGCAGATTGTAATGTGATTATCCTTTACATAATGCTAATATCCCCATTAAGTGAGTACTTGTTATGTTTGTATTTCTGGGTCTAGGTTGCCTCACTCAGAATGCCTTTTGCTAGTTCTATTTATTTGCCTGAAATTTTCATTATGCCAGTTTACTAATAGCTGATTAATGTTCCATTGAGTAAGCATACCACATTTTCTTTTTCCATCCTTCAGTTGAGAGATATCTAGCTTGCTTTCAGTTTCTGATTATTTTGAAAAAATATGAACTATGAACATATGTTGAGCAAGTGTCCTTGTGGTATTATGGGGCATTGTTTAGATATATGCCCAAGAGGGCTATAGGTGGATCTTGGGGTAAATTGATTCCCAATTTTATGAGCAACCTTGGTATTGATTCAAAATATTACAAGAAAGCAAAATATATAAAAAATAAAGATGGGAACCCACCCCTAGTTAAGTGTGCAAGATGTTTCCTTATGTTATGAGGTAAGAAAAGGGGGATATGTTGGACAAGAAAAGTCTACAGGAAGAAGAATGAAAATAACTTTAATTTGGTGAGAAAAACCTCTCCACACACACAGTCAGATCTTTCCCTTTTCACTCACTTCACACTGACTCCTAGTATGTTCTGACAACAGTTCTCCAACATGAGCTCTGCATTTTCTTGAAAAGTCACCCTGAAACCTTATATTTATTTTCCAGTCCCTGGAATTAAAAATGATGCATTTATGTCTCAGTTGTTTACCTTGTATCTTCATGTTGAATCTTTCTCCAGCTGTGATAAGCCTCAAACAACAGAATTCAAGGGGCCACAAGGACCAAGCCAGCCATAACAATCCTAATGAGATTCTCCACTGTCTGAGGATCCTGTGTATACAAGGCTGCTGTTGTGGACAAAGAAGATAGAGGAGAACAAATTACATGAGGATGACCAAATGCTATAACCTCGGACCAGCTCTCCTTACTGACAATTGTGCATACTACACAATAGATTAGGATCACAAACACACATGGAATCAAAATACCCCTGATTCCCCCAAAACTCAACAATGCTGAGCCTGTGCCAAGTTGGTTCCCTATTGAATGCATCTGACCAGCATGTTCAGAGGAACACTGGGGTCTGACCACTCAGAAGAAAACGTGGATGTACCATGGCAACTATATTGTCCAGAAATAGAGAAATCCACAGAGCCTAAGGAAAAATTGGCATGACACTGTCCAGTGTGTGACTGACTGACAGAGAGCTGTGGAAAGTCAATTCTCCCATTTTTGGATAGAGCAAATCTGTTGTAACTGATCTCAGAGGAACACAGGAGTGTTGAGTTCCCTCCAGGGGCCAGAAGAGGGCCTTGCTTGTTCAGCAGGAAGGGCTTCCTTGATAACCCTGGAACAATGATAGATAGCAAGTCATTCAGCTAGATCTTGTAATACATTCCACCTCTCATCCTGCTATGACTATGGCATTGTCTCTAATGCTTTGGACCTTAGTAGTCAAGACATTTTTCAACCACTCATTTCCCAGAAAACTCCTGGCAGTGGCAAGGCTATACAGTTAAATAAAAGACAATATTTCCTCACCTGAAACATGTATCTCCAGAGGATTACTGATCTCTAACCACACATGTGGAGTATTTGCATTGTATCCATAACATCTAAAGGGCCCCTTATGGCTAGATGCCATAGAGATCTCAGATAACATAGCCTTGGACTTGTCGGTGTATATAAACTGTGCCTTCTGGGACCTGGGGAACTTCAAATCTTTCCCAGTCAGAATGAACCAATCATATTTTTTTGAGGAGACACAATGGAAGGTCACATTCCCACTTGAGGTCACCACAGGACTGGGAAAGGCTGAAAGAATAGGCTTGCCATGGTAGACACCTAGGAGAGAAAGAGGCAGGCTGTTAAAGCCCTCATTGCCTCCAGCAGATGGGTTAACAACTTTGGAACAGTATTTCTGTGAGAAAGAAGAGAAGCTCTCCGGGGCTACATATATACAGAATACATACGCAAGGTCATTCCGGGCCCAGTTCACATGGGGTCCTGTGACCCACAACCAAAGATGGAAGTTCACATGCTGTGGTTATTACTTGACAAACTCTCAGCTGTGGTCAGTGCCAAGTAACCAGCAAGGATTATGACCCTTAGCGAATTGTCACTTGTCACCACCAGCTCCAGGTTCTGACTTGGCTCTGTCTAGCCAACAAAATTGTAAGAATAACAGTTATATTTTCCTGCATTATGTCTTGCTAAAGAAAGAATGGTAGATTTGCTTTATTGTGTTCTATTTGGGTCCCTCTGTCCCAGGTTCTGAGCTCCCCTGTTTAGGTATCACACGTTTACAGGTTCCTAGGGTCCCCACACAACAAATGGTTGCAGGGCTCCCTGAGGGGAATCATCGAGCCTGAAAGAGCCTAGATGGTGGATTTTTGAAGGGACCCTGCAAAGTAGAGGAAGAGGTACATATCTTAGGACTGCTGCACAGAGGTCACAGTTGCAAATCACATTGAAACTGATAAACAATAGCAGAAGGACACATAAGAATCCCACATTTCCCTGGACTCTTGATATCCACTGTTATTATCCACCTAGGTTTTTGCACACAGGTCCAGCTGTATCATACATTCTGTGACATTAGGCTCAGGAGCCTTGGCTCACTCATCCACCACACATCAGGTCCTTGCCTGGGATCTTGTGTCTGTGGTGATATCATTCAAATGGAAGGCTAGGGCTTTCTTACCTGAGATGAGAGAGCTCTAGCTGGTTATTTGGCACTGACCACAGCTGAGAGCTATTCAAGTAATAGTCACAGCAGGCGAACCTCCATCTTCAGTTGTGGGTCACATGTGAACTGGGCCTGGAATGACCTTGGATATGTATTCTGTATATATGCAGGAGGCCTGGAGAGTTTCTCTTCTTTCATTAGCATGTTATGTGCCTAATGTGAGTCACATTGAAGGGTCACATGGATTCCTGAGGTCACCAAAGGGCTGGGAATGGCTGACAGGGTGACTGCTGGGAGGGATAAACTCCTAGAAGGGAATAGGAAGCCTATTAGGTGGAATATATGGCAAACATTGTCTTGCTCTTCTGGGATTTGAGGAATAGACACCACAGTGAACATACAGCCTTCCTAAAGGAAATTCCCAGGGATTTGAAAGCATCCTCTCACCTGTCATCACCAGCTCCAGTGTGTCACTGTGCTGTGACCACCTATCAGAATTGTAACAGTATCGACAATGTTGTTCGACATTATGCTTTCCCATGGATGCAGTGAAGAACATGGCCTCGTTAACAGGCTGCTTTGGAGTTTGTCTGTCCCAGGATGCTGGGCTTCCTTCTTTATACAAAAAAATATATTTGGGTTTCCATGGTCCCCTCACACCAAATGGTCACAGAAACCCCTGATTCAATCACAGAACCCGGCACAGCCTATAAGGTGTGTTTCTGGAAAATCCTTCGAGGAAGGAGGTGAGTAAGAGGTGGGACTTTGCACAGTTTTACAATAAAGATCAACCATACTGTGCTGACAGTTGACTTTACCCCTGAATAGTCAAAGGACTGGTAATGTCATGGGAAGACCCGTCATTCACCTGACCATCCCAGGTTCCATTCTCATTATCCCATTCTCCACTTACTGAATTAGGACAGCCACAGTCTGCATACTGTGTTCATTGGCTCAGGAGCCTTGGGTCCTCAGACACATCGCATACCAGGGTCTCCACTGGGAACCTACATTGGGGCAATGCCATTGCACAGAGACTCTCTGGCTCCCTCACCTGAGACCAGGAACTCCAATGGGTCACTGGCTTCTGACCACACCTGAGGATTATCGGTATAATAGCCATAGCATCTGAATCCCCACCTTTGTTCAGAGGTTTTTGGACTCACTTGGAACCTGGACAGAGACACCCCAGTGTCTTGTATTTTGTATTGTAAGCCAAAGGATCTGTAGATTTTCTGACCATCTTTTCTTAAAATGAAGGAATTTCAAGTTAAATTTCTGATTTGAGGTATATGAGATTGTCACAAACACTCCTAAGTTTACAATGAGGTTTTGCAGGGCCAAAAGGTGGGTTTATCATAGATTCCTAGGAAAGGTACTTATGAAATATTAAATCAGCATAAACAATCAACATCGTCCTCCATAGCTGTCCTGTGGTAGAAGGTACTGTTAGATCAGTATTTTCTTGAGAGTAACATCTGGATCTTAGACTCCTTAGAGCACTCTAACCTGTAACCACCAGCTCCAGGGTGCCACTGGCTTCCTCTGGGTGTTGAAGGGGTGGATGGAGAGCCAGAGCCCTGGCTTTGCTCTGGGCACAGGTGCAAGCTGGAAGGAACCCATGGCTCTAACTGGGCAGGGGTTTGTGTTTCCCTGGTTCCTGTGGGGAACCAGTTACACTTAACGTCATTGCCTCAGCTATGATCTTGAGTATGTCAGAGCTCCAGTGCTCCCAGGTGTCCAACCTCCTGGGAATCGAGCTTCCTCTGGGATCCTGGGATCCTGGGATCTTGGGAGTGTCAGAGCACCTGTTGTCCTGTGATCCTGGGCATTTCAGGGCACCTGGGAGTCGGGATCCCTCTGGATGTTGTAGGAGTGGATGCAGAGCCAGTACCCCAGGTCTGCTCAGGGCACAGGCTCAGACCAGAAGAAACCAGTGCCACTGGCTGGGTGAGGTTCATGTGTCCCTGGATCCCAGGAGTCCCAGTTACTCCTGATGTTGGGCAGATGTTGGGGCTGAATAATTGTCTATGAAAGTATTTACACATAATGTTATAGTTATTGAAGATTGATGAACATTTGTAAAACTTACTGGCCTGTGCTTGGCACAGTGTATTTGCTAAACTAAATGTTGTGTAATACAACTGTGCCACACATCTGAACCATGTGCTCTATGACTGAGCCACATCTTTGATCCTTACTAGGGGATTCTAGGCAGGTGCTCTACCTCTGAACCCCACAGCACCTCACTTTTTCCACCTTTCCCCTGGGAAAGCAAAGTTCATTTGGGACCCTGAGGCTTGCTGGCCAGCCAGCTTTGCAGAATCACAGGCTCTAGGCCAGAGAGACTGTTTCAAAAACAAAACAAAGTAACAGCAACAATGCCAAAGCCAATCAAAACACTCAAGGTGGACGGTTCCTGAGGAACAACATCTGAAGTGAATGCTGGCTTCCACGCATATGCACCCACACACGCACAAACATGCACATACACCTACAGGTACCAGTGTGTGCAGTTACACACATGCATTCACATGTACACACATGCACTGCTCTCAAAAGATTCTTTTCAATTCTGTTTAATATCCTTTGTTATCTAGCTCATTACCAAACCTGTCTGTTCACCCCATTTACTCCATCCTGTTCTCTCTCTCCCTCCTCCCCTCCTTCCATCTCCCTCTGTTTCCCTCTCTCCTCTTTCCTTTTCTATCTATGGTCTCCACACGAAGTTCACCCTGGCCTTGAACTCATAATCCTCTTGCCTCAGCTTACACAGTGATAGATAGCACCTGTGTGCCCACCACACCTAGCTTCTGTTTCTTTATTTCCACCTCACTTTATCCCAGATGTTTTATTTTTCATCAGTGCATGTGTGTATGCATGTGTGCATGTGTGTATGCATGTGTACATGTGTGTATGTGTGCATGTGTTTGCTTCTACTCAGTTGCTCCATGTCACATCCCTCCCCCTTCCATTCTTTTGTTTCTCTTCTCACTCACTCCTCTTTCTCATTTCCTTGATCTTGCTTTACTGCTACAAGGTCTGTAAGTCTATAAGTCTGTAGCCCAGGCTATTCTGCTACTCTCTAGATATATCAGGCTAGTCCAGAACTCATGGCAGACTGCCTGCCTTAACCTTCACAACTCTAGGGTTGCAGATGTGTGTTGCCATGGTCATGTAAGCTTCACTGTGTCTAAGTTCAAGTTCCCTAGGAGAGATTCAAACTGACTCATGCTATTGTGTGCCTTTTATTCAGTTTGGTGAGCTCTCCAGTCAGCTGTGCCTTTCACAAATGGAACTTTTTTGTTGCTGTTGTTTCGAGACAGGGTTTCTCTGTGTAGCCCTGGCTGTCCTGGAACTCACTCTGTAGACCAGGCTGGCCTCAAATGCAGAGATCCACCTTCCTCTGCCTCCCAAGTGCTGGGATTAAAGGTATCTGTCATTGCCACATGACTACAAACTCTGAAATCAATCCCCATCAGAGGTTAAGGAGGGGAGCCATGGAATTTTCCTTTAACTGAGGGGAAAGCTCTTTCTAGAAATCTCCCATAGGAGGCTTTCCTCCCATCCTTTTGTAGAGAAAGTAGAGCCTTGTGCTACTTCTTGTTGTAAGGAAGGCTGTCAAAGTGAGGACTTGGACTTCCCAGGCTCTCTAACATGTGGGCAAGAAAGTCTATGTAGCCCACCCAGGATCTGCTAAACTCTGGAGGAATGAGAAGAGGTCATTCCTAGGTCAAGGGCACTGGGTGGGTGCGTCAAGTTGAAGGATGTCCAGGCCCTGCTGGGGTGCTTCCTGTATCGGTTTTTTTCCCAATGGAATCGCCATTGATTGCACAGCTCAGGATAACACACACTCATCATCTCCCAGTCTCTGTGAGTCAGGAGGTCAGCGTCATCCACATAAGCCTCCTGCAAGGCTGGAATGGAGGTGCTGAATGACTGACCACAGGATGGGCTGCCCAGCACAGATGGCCTATCCTGAAATAAGGTATGTCCGTCCCATTCATGTGACTATCTTTAAGCTGTTCCTTTAGTGGGGAATTTTATTGTCTCATTCCTGGACTTTGGAGTTTGCTGCTGGAGCAAATGGTTTATGGCCTAGTTTCTGAGTGGAGACAAATGGGATTTAAAATGTCCCTTCAAAGTATTTTTGTATCTTGAATTATTTTTTAATCACTATCCAATATTTTATGTCCTCCAACCGTTATATCTTGCAATTACCAACCTCAAAATGCCTTTATAGACCCTCAAATAGCCCAAATATTTTCTGAGATACTCATAACTTAAGCTTTTATATCCTCAGACCTTACATAGACTTTCCATCTTTTTCTATCTAATTATTTATCATGAGATGTAGGTGGCTGATCAGTGTGGAACAAGAAGAACAAAAAGGTACCTGGCTGTTTAGGTAACTCTTCAATGGAACCTCAAGGAAATGCTAAAATTTGGGGAACTGGGGAACTGTTCCTGTGGAGCAGAGCTGTAACACATTCACTGGGGAAACCTTGCCCCGCCCCCAGAGCAGAACTGTAACTCTTTCTTTGGGGAAACCTTCCTCTGCAGCAGCTGGAGCAAAGTAGTAACACTTCTATAAAGGAAGCCTCTCCCCTCAGAGCTGCAACACTTACTACCTACAAGCTCAAAGTATGAGCTGAGAAACAGAGAGAGAAGCCCAGGAGGGCATAGAGAAGCTGCAGAACCTTTAGGAGGGAGCTGAGAGGTAACAGGGTCACAAAGTATAGGAGCTCCACTGGAGCGGGGAATGGGCTAGGAGGGCTTACATAAGAGACAGAGCAGGCAGCTCCAAGGGAGAGGCAAAGAAGAGTGTGGCAGGCCCAAGAGGGCTTGAGGAAACTGCAGGATAACAGCTCCTAGGGATTGGTGAGGAGAGGAAGCCCTAGGAAGGAGATATGAACAAAGGCCTCACGGGGATAAATGTCAGTGGTGACAAGAATCCAGGGCATCCTCAAAGGGAATGAGAGACTTGCCCAAGAGAAATGTCCTGAATCAAAAAGGAGAGGCACCCCTTTCCACATGTCACAAGCCCAGTCGGGCAAGAGGATCTTTCTGGTATACTGGGGTGGGTTTTGTAGTATTGTACACAAAGCAGGCAACTCTGGGGTGGCACTTGTCCTGTAGAGGAGGGGAGGAAAGAGCAGCTGAAGATGGACTTGGAAAAGGAATGACTTCAACAGGGAGCAAGTGTCTTTAGTAGAGAGATGTGCCGTGAGGGTCCCTAGAAGGTTTACCAGGCTGCAGGAGCCAGAGAGACACTTGTAGAGTAGACAAGGAGGAACACATGGCCAGAAAGCAATTGAAGAGGCAGACTCTAGATTTTGGAGTCAAATTTGGTGAGTGGTAGGAACCAGCAGAAATAAATGATCCATATATTCCTTATAAGAGCCAGATCCACAGCTTGGTTCAGAGTGGTTGAGTCCCTCAGAGGAAACTCATTTATGTCAATCCCGGGTTATGGGCATCCGATAAATGAAAAAGGGAAAGAGGTATGTTTGAACTGTGAGGCAGAGAACAGCCAGAGGCATGGAAAGGTCTAGATTGAGGGGAGCCATGAGCAGAGACTGCGTGTGGGATAGAGAGTAAAAGAGGAGAGGGAGTTTCATGACCAAGAAGGTAAATACATGTAGTTAGTATAACAAAAGTTATGTTTTATTATGCTGAGGGTCATTACACAAAATTCAAACTCTGTGTTCCTAACTACTGTTCTAAGTCTATCTCCCCAATGCCGTTCACCTGTATGATGTATCTTAGCTGAATGTAAAAATGTTGGAGGTCCAGAACAGGATCGAATCTCTGATTCGATCTTCGGATCCTAGGGGGAGAATCTCTGTCCATAGGGCAGATCAAGGTGGTGCCTCTCCAGATGTGCAAACCATCGCTCTAGGTCTCTGCTTATACTACTGTCCAGTGGGTGTCATGGGGTTCTAGGACTGTGTCTGGTTATCATGGGTGAGTGATGTCACTGAGTTCTGGTTATCAGGTGCAGCCTTGGGTGGAGCTGGGGTCCTAAACTAATATTTTTTTACATGTCTAAAAGGCAAATTTTTTTCTTTACTATGCTCATTATAGGGAGCAAAGAGAAGAGCCAAAGATGGGTAGATCAAAAATGTGGGAACCAAGAGACCTCATAGCCAAAATGAATGAGTTTATATTGAAAAGAAAATCTAGGGGAAGGAGAGGTTTAAGGTAGGGAGTGGGATGTGGGAGAGTTAGCCAACATTTACTTGGATACGTTAACAGGCACCTTAGCCATTTGTCCTGGGTTTCTTTGAGACCTAACACTAATTATTAAATTTTTAAAAAATCAGTTTTTAAAAGATTACATTCATAAGATGGATGTGGTAATTCATACCTTTAATCCCAGCATTTACAAAGCAGAGGCAAGTGGTTCTCTGTAAATTCTAGGCCAGAGTTACAGGGGTTGGGGGTGGGGGGATTAGATTTATTTATTTCCTGGGTTCTGGGAATCCAACTCATGTCATCATGATTGGCGGCAAAGCGCCTTTATCTGCTGATCCATTCTGCCCACATGGTTAGAACTTTTTGAACTGTACAACAGGGACATCGCTAGTCTTCCAGACTTGGCAGTGTCAAAGGCAGCTTCAATCGTGGCTAACAGGAGGACTTTCCCATTGGCCACAACCCTGAAAGCACCGGGATGGACTGCGCAGCCTCACTCGAGTTCGAGGCCTCGCCCCCTTGGCGCAGAGTCTCTGACGGCGGCTGCGCGCGCTGCTGGGAGTGCTGGGAATTGTAGTTCCATAGAGCTGATACCACCTACTTCCGGGTTTAGCCGGCAGTGCAGCCATTTGTGTGTGTGTGTATGTGTGTGTGTGTGTGTGTGTATGTGTGTGTGTGTGAGTGCGTGTGAGTGTGTGTGTGTGTGTATGTGTGTGAAGGCGTCTTCTGTGGCTCGGCTTTGTGCCTGGGCTCAGTCTACACGGAGCGACCTGGCGGATGCTGACTCGAGGTGGAGGCCAGACCCCCGCCACTCGAGTCAAGTCGGATGTGCTTCAGGATCGGGGAAGGAAGCGGTGAGCCCAATTTCGTTCTGACGCTGAGTCGTGAGCGGCTCAGACCCGCCCCGATCCTCACAACGGGCTCACGGACGTCCAGGTTGGTGATAGATGAGGGATGCTCGCTGTGGTCGGTATGCGCATGCGCAGTGTCTAGGCGGGAATCGCGGTAGCGTCAGTGACTCGGGGTTCCTGTGCCTCAGTCTGGGATTCTGAGTCGCGGAGAGCTGAGAGAAGTTCACAGCCGTGCGCATGCGCGGATGATTGGTTGTGAGGTGGGACTAGTTTGGGACCGAGGATGTCCAGAAGGATGGAAGACAGGGCCTACGCATAGTTATTGGGCAGATAATAGAAAGGCCCAAGAGCCTTGCGTTTTGGACAAAAGAGTTTTAGAAGCGGTGTTATCGCCACGGAGAGACAACGTGGTGGGGCCTCTAAGGCGGGGAGAGTTCAGGTCTACTTGGCACTGTAGGGGATCCCTTACTGGTTTGGAGGAAGGAGGGAGCTTTGAATCTGTGTAGTTGATGAGTAGTCCCTGCTTGTCGTTAGGCTGCCTCTTGATTCCTGTCTCAGGAGGAGAGAGCATCTTTCATTTCCTAAAGGGGATATGTCACTTTGATGTGGGGAGAATGGGCCCCTTTAGTCTACTGAGTCCATTACAGGTGTGTCACCTGAAGCTCCTAATAACCTGGTGGCCCTAGGTGCATTTGCAGAAACTGCTCTGAAGGTAGGAAGAGACCCCAAGGGTAGGTGCAGAGGTGGGTGTGGCCTGAGCAGTTTCTTCTGTGTAAATATTAGTGGAGAGCCTTCCAGTACCCGGATTCTTTTTCCCAAAGAGAGGAACCATGTCACCCGTTTCTGTATTAAATCTAAGCCCACACTGTCCTCGTGAGCAAGTGTTTGTGTTGGAATCACCAGCCAACGTCCTGAAGAGGTGGTTCTAGTTCCCCAGGGCAGACACTGTTCTTGCAAACCTGGGGGTGTCCTGTTTGTTGGAGATGTATGTGGCTTCTTTTCCTAGATCAGGCATAACAGCCAAGCAGAGCAGTGGCCCTAGTTTAGCCCAGTGAGCCAGCAGGTTTATTGTTGTTCCCTACAAAAGTATGAGTGAATGATTTCTTACAGAAGCATGCATGACTCACCTGTGTCACTGAAAAACCCACGGGAGTGATGACTCAGGGGAGCTGCACCTCTGGAGGTGCCTGCAAGACTCAAAGGCAGACTCTGGGCAGGGTACCTTCTCCCCAGCGGTTGCTATTGCTTGTATAACTTTAAGGAAGGGTGAGTGTGTGTGTATGTGTGTGTGTGTGTGTTTGCTTGCTTCCTGAGTCCTCCTTTTTCCTTCTAGAAGGGAGCATTCCAATTCAGAAAAAATAGGTACACACTAGAGAAGCCTGGAGTTCCTGGTTCTTGTCCCAGAAAAGGCAGTATTGCTTCAGTTAATCGGTCCTTTAGACAGTCAAGTACAGACTGAGGGTGCAAGTGCCTAGCAGAAGATTCTAGGCAGAAGGCCCTGTGCATGCCAGGGTATTAAATTAGAAGATCTGGAACTGGCACCTGAAGCCTGAACACCATAGGGTTCTAAGTTGTTCAAGTTGGGTAGAAACTCCAGCTTGGAGGTAAGGAATCTATACCTCAAAGGATTCCCCACCTTTGCTGCCTTCTGATAGACAACTGGCTGGGAGAAGACAGGTGCTATAAGCATCTTTACAGAGTAGGTATTGCTAGGTCCTTTGTTTTGGCCTATTCTGCCTTGAAGCAAGAGAATGCCCAGGTTTATAGGAGAGCAGGGTGGAAGACAGGGGAGGGCCCAGGTCCCTTGGGAGCAGCTCTAGCCTAGGTTTGGGGACACCTTGGGAGCCAAGTGTTGAGGGCCTAGGACTGGTTCTGGAGCTACATGCTCAGACTTAGGTAATGTTGTATTATAACTGCAGCTCTGCAGGCATACAGAACTGGTGACCTCAGGACCATGGTAGCAGCTATGATTTGGGGGCACAAGGGGGATACAGATTCCTATAAGAATCTTCCTGAAGCTAGGGTGTAACTCAGCTGGTTAAATACTTGCCTAGCATGAACAAAGCCCCAGGTTCAATCTCTAGCACTTCATAAATCTGGTCTGGTGGCACATGCCTATAAAAGCAGTATTTGGGAGGTAGAGGCAGGAGGATGGTGTGTGAAGCCAGCCTACACTACATGAGACCCTGACTCAAAAACTAAGGAACCAAAAACAAAACGAAAAAGAGCCCCAGATGGGCAGAGCACTCAGCTTCTGAATGCAAATCCTTCGTGGGATCGTGCTCGGATGAAAAGTGTGTGCCACTGTGCCCTGCTAGAAATGCACTTTTGACACATAGTGCTGGGGTCTTAGTGGATTTTGCTGTAATCACAGCCAGTTGATGCCCAAGTGTGGGGAAAGACAGGGTCTCCCTGGCATTCAGGTGCCCAGGAAAGTGTACAGCAGGAATTAGGCAGGTTGAGACACAAGCTGGGGCCTGGTGGGTGGAGGAAAGTAGGTGGGACTGTACATTAGTGCTGGAGTGGGAATCAGGGGGCTGAGGATGTGACGTAGTTGGTAGAGTGCTTGCCAGCAGGCACAAAACACTGGGCTGCAGCCTTAGCACCACATGAGCATCAAGGGAGTATGGTGGGGTTGGTGCCTCCAAGTAGGATTGGTCAGCTGCTATCCTGCTTTCCAAGTTTGTGACATCAGATTGAAACAAAGACAACTGAGCTACAGGGGTACAGGGTCTGAGCCTGGCAGAGGCTGGTATGTGCCATGGCTGCCAGAAGTCCCCAGTTCTGCATAGACCATTGTGGCTTTAGGTCCAAAGCCCTCCAGATTGATGGAGGAATCAGGTTCAAGTTACAAATTCAGAGCCTGAGGGTTTGGGTAAGAATCTGAGGCAGATTCTGGTTGGATGGTGGAAGGAGAGGTCTGTCCTGTCCCTGACTGTTTGGATAGGAAGGTGGAGACTCTGGATGTTTGCTGATGAAAGGGCAGTGTTCTCGATAAAATAACTATCTGGAAAGGCTGGGGCTGTGTCCTGAATTTCCTCTATTTGGTCAGTGGCTATATGACTCCTAGGTCTGCGAAGAGATGGTGTCTTGAGGTTACACACTCAAAGCAGTAAAGTACGTAATATTAAGGGGTTCCTTGAGTGCTGGGTGTTTGTGGGACTCCCAGGACCCAGTGAATGTCCTGATTGGAGCTGACATTTTGATACTGGGCAAATGGTCATGTTTTGAGCATGAGGTGGGCTTACAGGGTAGTGGGAATGGAGGAACAAATTGGAGCTGCAAAAATTTGGCCTGAAGGAGCAACTCAGGGATTCTTGGATGATGTCCAGTTGGGGCTTTAACTGCCAGGGGGAAGGCTGTCCTGGAGGGTGGCAGTGCAAGCTGGACAGAGCTGCTTTTGTTTGTGCAGCTTGGCACCACACCACACCTGGAAGAGACCATGGAGCAGCAAGATGATGAGTCCCTGGAGTCCCTGCAGGCCTGTGTAGAGGTGAGTGAAGCCACCCTTCCCCCAGTGACCTCAGCTCTTTTCTGCCTGACTTCCCCATAGCCTGAGCTTGAAAATCTCTTTGCAGTATTTTAAGGGATCTGGTGGCAGGCTTTTAAAAAGATTAACCAGTATGTGTATGTGCGTGTATCCACACATGTTGACAGGGGTATGTGCCTGTATAGAAGCCAGAAGAAGGCACCAAGGTGGTCTCTGTTACTCTTTAAATATTATTTTGAGAGATGACCTTTCTCTGATGTTTTAGAACAATTCCTTTCGATTGAAGTGTTCCCTCTGGGTTGGTTGTGGTGGGGCAGGGATAAATAAAATGTCACAGAGCTGATAAAGTAGAAAGCCAGGAGGGCTCCTTTCCTGAGGATAATGGAAGCAAAAACCCAGCAGTTACAGAGGAAACTCTGGAGGCACACTGCAGAGGAGCCCCCTCAGGCCTGTTGAACTACCTGCAAGTTGTGCAGGAGCTCTGGGGATGTAGCTGCTCCTGCTAGTAAGCCCATCTTAGGGTTTCTGTTGCTGTTACAAAATACCATGACAAACAAGCAAGTTGTGAAGGAAAGGGTTTATTTGGCTGTTTATCACCAGAGTAAATTAGCAAGGCAGGAGACTGGAGGCAGAAGCTGATGCAGAGGCAGTGGAGGGGTGCTACTTACTGGCTTGTTTCCCGTGGCTTGCTCAACCTGGTTTCTTATAGAACCCAGGATCAGTGTACATGGGTTTCCTTTCTGGCATGAATAGACACATATATGTTTTATCTCCCCAGGAAGAGTCTATCAGACACTAAAGGCTAGCATTTCCCCTAATAGACTAGAAGCCAGTATGTCCTAGTGATTCTCTGCTCTCTACCCCTCTGACCTGGGGTTACAGGTATGCCTGGGACATCTGGCTTGTTACCTGACTTCTAGGATCTGAACTCTTAACCCTTGACCCTCTCTCTCTCTCTCTCTCTCTCTCTCTCTCTCTCTCTCTTTCTCTCTCCCTTCCTTCCTCCTTCCCTCCCTCTCTCCCTCCTCCCTTTTAAAGTTTAAAGATTATTTTTACTTACTGATTTTTAAGTTTGATGTGTATGGGTATTTCATGCTTGCCTAATGCCCAAGGAAGTCAGAAGGCACTGGATCCCCTGGAACTGGAACTGGATTTATAGATGATTGTGAGCCACTATATCGTTGCTGGAAATTTAAACCAGGTCCTCTGGAAGAGCAGCCAGTGCTCTTAACTGCTGAACTATTTCTCCTGCTGGTATTTATTTATTTTTAGTGTGTGACTATATTCCACATGTGTGTAGGTGCCCACAGAACCAGAATAGGGTATCAAATCTCCTAGTTATAAGAGGCAGTGAGCTACTGCTTGTGGGTGTGGAGGATTAAACTAGGGTCCTCTCTAAGAGCTGCAAGTGCTCTTAACCACTGGGCCATCTCTTTATCCACCATCTTTTTAAAAAACATTTTAAGGCAGGACAGGCTCTCATGTGTTGAGGGCTGCCCTGAAACTCACTCTGTAGCTAAAGATGACCTTCTTTCAACTACATATGCTCCTGTCTCCCCTTTCTAAGTACTGGGATTAGACGGGAACCACGACTTCTAGCCCAGAAAAGAATGGGTTTTATGCTTCCCAATACTGAGGAGAATACAGAGGCCCAATATTTCATTTAAAGTTAAATATGCCACCCAATTTTGTTGCAGGATATATTAAAAAAGAACCAGCACATTCCTATCCTTGTGCTGGCAACTCTACCCCAGCAGCCTGGCCGGCCATGCACTGGCGGGCAATGGCCAACCTGTTTTTATCTTGTGGAGACTCTGACTCAGAACTCCAAAATCTTTCCACCCAGCTTGCTAGGTTCCCAGTGGCAGGTGGTTACCATGCCAGCCCCATGCTTCAGTACCCCCATAGCCTTTGTGGTGCATAGCAGGCAAACCCATGATTTGCTGCTCTCTGGAACCCAGTTGAGTCACAGCAAGAAGGAAAACACCATACAAACTTAGTTCAGAAATGATGGTAACTCAATCTCTGGGCGCAACAACTAAAACCTAATTTTGTAAGCCATATTAAATCTAAATTCTCTGGTGGCAAATCCTGGCAGAGGAGACACTAGTATAGCTACATCTTATCCTCACAGTCCATCTCTCTCTATCTCTATGTCTGTCTGTCTGTCTGTCTGTCTGTCTCTCTCTCTCTCTCTCTCTCTCTCTCTCTCTCTCTCTCTCTCTCTCTCTCTCTCATCCTCCTCTCTTTCCGTCTCCCACTGGGAAGTTAGGTAACTCATTCTGCAATGCTTTGACACATTTAAGACATTATAATGTTAGTTATCCTCAGTATGGCAATCTTTTACCTGGGAACAATGTTACCACAATAAGCAGAACTTTTTTTAAATTTATTTATTTATTATTTACATTCCATGTTTTATTCCCTACCCCCACCCCCATCCACCCTCTGACTGTTCCACATCCCACACCTCCTCCCCAGACCCCTGTCTCCATGTGGATGTCCCTACCCCCACCTGACCTCTAAACTCCCTGGAGTCTCCAGTTTCTTGAGTGTTAGGTGCAACATCCCTGAATGAACACAGACCTGGCAATCCTCTATTATATGTGTGTTGGGGGCCTCATATCAGCTGATATATGCTACCTGTTTGGTGGCCCAGTGTTTGAGAGATCTCGGTGGTCCAGATTAATTGAGACTGCTGGTCCTCCTACTGTATTGCCCTTCTCCTCAGCTTCTTTCAGCCTTCCCTAATTCAACAACAGGGGTCAGCTGCTTCTGTCCATTGGTTGGGTACAAATATCTGCATCTGACTCTTTCAGCTGCTTGTTGGGTCTCCTGGAATGTGGTCATGCTATGTCCCTTTTTGTGAGTGCTACATAGCCTCAGTTTTAGTGTCAGGTCTTGGGACCTCCCCTTGAGCTGGATCCCACTTTGGGCCTTTCACTAGACCTTCTTACAGGCTCCTCTCCATTTCCCTCCCAGGACAGGAACAATTATGGGTCAGAGTTATGACTACGGGATGGCCTCCCTCTCCCTCATTTGATGCCTGTCTTCCTGATGGAGGTGGGCTCTGTAAGTTCCCTCTCCCTTCTGTCAGGCAATTCATCTAAGGTCCCTCCCCTTGTGTACTGAGAGTCTCTCACTTCCCAGGTCTCTGGTGCATTTGGAGGGTCCCCCCAACCTACTATCTCCCTAGGTTGCCTTGTTTTCATTCTTTCTGCTGGCCCTCGGGGCTCCAGTCCTTTTCCCTCACCCAATACCAGATCAGGTTCTCCTGTACCTTCTACTCCCTTCTCCTCCCCCAGGCCCCCTGCCGCCACCATCCACTTTCCCTGTGGCATTGTAGGGCATCTTTTGGGTATATTCCCAAGAGTGGCATAGCTGGGTCTTTAGGTAGATCTATTTCCAATTTTCTGAGGAACCTCCAAACTGATTTCCAGAGTGGTTGTACCAGTTTGCAATTCCACCAGCAATGGAGGGGTGTTTCTCTTTCTCCACATCCTCTCCAACATGTGTTGTCACCCATGGTTTTGATCTTAGCCACCTGTGGTTAGTCACCTGTGGTTTTGATCTCAGGGTTGTTTTGATTTGCATTTCTCTGATCATTAAGGACTTTAAACATTTCTTTAGGTGCTTCTCAGCCATTTGAGATTCCTCAGTTGTGAAATCTCAGTTTAGTTATATACCCCATTTTTTTGATTAGGTTGTTTGGTTTTTTGGTAATTAGCTTCTTGAGTTCTTTATATATTTTGGACATTAGCTCTCTATCAGATGTGGGGTTAATGAAGACTTGTCTTATTGACTATCTCCTTTGCCTTACAAAAGCTTTCCTGTTTCATGAGTTTCTATTTATCAATTCTTGGTCTTAGAGCATGAGCCATTGGAGTTCTGTTTAGGAAATTTCCCCCTGTGCCAATGAATGTAAGGCTCTTTCCTACTTTGTCTTTTATTAGACTCAGTGTATCTGATTTTACATTGAGGTCCTTGATCCATTTGGACTTGAGCTTTGTGCAAGGTGACAAATATTGGTCTATTTTCATTTTTCTGCATACAGACAGCCAGTTAGACCAGCACCATTTATTGAAGATGTTTTCTTTTTTCCATTGTATACTTTTAGCTTTTTTGTCAAAGATCAAGTGTCCATAAGTGTGTGGGTTTATTTATGGGTCTTAAATTCTATTCCATTGAAACACCTGTCTGTCTCTGTACCAATACCATGCAATTTTTATCACTGTTGCTCTGTAGTAAAGCTTGAGGTCAGGGATGATGATTCCCCCAGCCATTCTTTTATTTTTAAGAATTGTTTTCCCTATTCTGGGGTTTTTGCTTTTCCAGATGAATTTGAGAATTGCTCTTCCCATGTCTTTGAAGAATTGTGTTGGAATTTTGATGGGAATTGCATTGAATCTTTAGATTGCCTTTGGTAGGATGGCCATTTTTACTATGTTAATTCTGCTAATCCATGAGCATGGAAGATCTCTCTATTTTCTGAACTTTTTCTATTTCTTTCTTGAGAGACTTGAAGTTATTATCATACAGGTCTTTCACTTGTTTGGTTAGAGTTACCCCAAGATATTGTATTATTTGTGACTATTGTAAAGAGAGTTGTTTCCCTAATTTCTTTCTCGGCCCGTTTATCATTTGTATAAAAGAAGGCTACTGATTTTGAGTTAATTTTATATCCAGCCACTTTGCTGATGTTGTTTAGATAGAGAAGTTCTCTGATAGAATTTTTAGAGTCACTTATGTATATTATCATATCATCTGCAAATAATGGTACCTTTGTTTCTTCTTTGCCAATTTGTATTTACTTGATTTCTTTTTGTTGTCTTATTTTTAGCTAACACTTCGAGTACTATATTGAAAAGATATGGGGAGATTGGACATCCTTGTCTTGTCCCCAATTTAAGTGGGATTGCTTCAAGTATGTCTCCATTTAATTTGATATTGGCTGTTGTTTGCAGTAAATTGCTTTTATTATGTTTAGGTATGGGCCTTGAATTCCTGATCTCTCCAATACTTTTAACATGAAGGGGTGTTGTATTTTGTCAAATGCTTTTTCTGCATCTAAAGAGATGATCATGTGATTTTTTTCTTTGAGTTTGTTTATATAGTGGATTATGTTAGTGGATTTTCATATATTAAACCAACCTTGCATCCATGGGATGAAGCCTACTTGATCATGGTGAATGATGATTTTGATGTGTTCTTGGGTTTGGTTTGCAAGAATTTTATTGAATATTTTTGCATAGATATTCATAAGTGAAATTAGTCTGAAGTTCTCTTTTTTGGTTGGGTCCTGTGTGGTTTAGGTATCAGAGTAATTGTGGCTTCATAGAATGAGTTAGGTAGTGTTCCTTTTGTTTCTATTTTATAGAATCGTTTGAGGAAAATTGATATCAGGTCTTCTTTGAAGGTCTGATAGAATTCTGCACTAATTCCATCTGGCCCTTGGCTTTTTTTAGTTGGGAGGTTTTTAATGACTTCTATTTCCTTATAGATATCAGCCTGTTTAGATAGTTTACCTGCTCTTGATTTAACTTTATGTGATGTCTGTCTAGAAAATCATCCATTTCATCTAGATTTTCCAGTTTTGTTGAGTATAGGCTTTTATAGTAGGATCTGATGATTTTTTTAATTTACTTCATTTCTATTATTATGTCTTCCTTTTCATTTCATCTGTCTTGTTGATTCTCTCAAAAAAACAACTTCTGGTTTTGTTGAGTCTTTGAATTGTTTTCTTTGTTTCTATTTGGTTGATTTTCAGCCCTGAGTTTGACTATTTCCTGCCTTCTGCTGCTCTTGGATGAGTTTGCTTCTTTTTGTTCTAGAGCTCTCGAGTGTGCTGTTAAGTTGTTAGTGTAAGATCTCTCCAGTTTCTTTACTAGGGCACTTAGTGCTGTGAACTTTCCTCTTAGCACTGCTTTCATTTTGTCCCATTAAGTTTGGGTGTGATGTGTCAACATTTTCATTAGATTCCACAAAGTCTTTAATCTCTTTCTTTATTTCTTCCCTGACCAAGTTATCATTGAGTAAAGAGTTGTTCAGTTTCCACAGGTATGTGGGCTTTCTATAGTTTTTGCTGTTCTTAAAGACCAGCTTTAGGCCATAGTGATCCAATAGGATACATGGGATTATTACAGTCTTCTTGTATCTGTTGAAGGTTGTTTTGTGACCAATTATATGGTTGATTTTAGAGAAGGTACCATGAGGTGATGAGAAGAAGGGAGTGTTCTTTTGTTTTAGGGTGAAATGTTCTGTAGATATCTGTTAAATCCATTTGGTTCATAATCTCTCTTAGTTTCAAGGTGTCTCTGTTTAGTTTCTATTTCAATAACCTGTCCATTGGTGAGAGTGGGCTGTTGAAGTCTCCCACTATTATTGTGTGGGGTTCAATGTGTCTTTTGAGCTTTAGTAAAGTTTCTTTTATGAATGTGGATGCTCTTGCATTTGGGGCATAGATGTTCAGAATTGAGACTTTCTCATGGTGGACTTTCCCCTTGATGAATATGAAGTGTCCTTCTTCATCACGCTTGATAACTTTTGGTTGAAAGTCTATTTTATTGGATATTAGGATGGCAACTCCAGCTTGTTTCCTGGGACCATTTGCTTGGAAGACCTTTTTCCATTCCTTTACTCTGAGATAGTGCCTGTCTTTGTTATTGAGGTGTATTTCTTGTATGCAGCAAAATGTTGGATCTTGTTTACGCATCCAGTGTGTTAGCTTATATCTTTTTTATAGATGAGTTGAGTCCATTACTATTACAGAGAAATGACTGTTGGTTCCTGATATGTTTGTTTTTATAGGTAGCTTTATGTGCTTGTGGTTCTCTCCTTTTGACTTTGTTGTGTGATACTTAATATCTTGTCCTTTATTTGGTACAGGTACCTTCCTTGTGTTGGAGTTTTCCTTCCAGGATCCTCTGTAGGGCTGGGTTGGTAGATAGATAATGTTTGAATTTGGTTTTGTCCTAGAATATTTTGGTTTCTCCATCTATGTTGATTGAGAGTTTTGCTGGGTATAGTAGCCTGGACTGGCATTTGTGTTCTCTTAGAGTCTGCATGACCTCTGACCAGGCTCTTCTGGCTTTCATAGTCTCTGTTGAAAAGTCTGGTGTAATTCTGATAGGTCTACCTTTATATGTTACTTGGCCCTTTCCCCCTGCAGCTTTTAATATTCTTTCTTTGTTCTGTGTGTTTCATGTTTTTATTATTATGTGAAAAGAGTATTTTCTTTTCTGATTCCGTTTACATAAGGGCCATCTCTTTCTTTAGGTTGGGAAAGTTTTCTTCTATGATTTTGTTAAAGACCTTTTCAGGTCCTTTGAGCTTGGAATCTTTGTTCTCCTCTATTCCAATTATTCTTATATTTGGTCTTTTCATTGTGTCCTGAATTTCTTGGATGCTTTGGGTTAGGAGTTTTTTATGTTTTGAATTTTCTTTGACGTTGTGTCAATCTCTTCTATGGTATCTTCTACACCTGAAACTCTCTCTTCTATCTCTTGTATTCTGTTGGTGATAATTACATATGTAATTCCTGACCTCTTTCCTAGGTTTTCCATTTCCAGGTTTGCCTCTGTTTGTGTTTTCTTTATTGTTTCTACTTCCACTTTTAGGTCTTGGATCACCGCTTTATTCAATTCCTTCTCTTGTATACCTGTATTTTCCTGTATTTTTTTCAATGAGTTATTGATATCTTACTTAAAGGACTCTTTTATCTTCAAGAAATAAGATTTTTAGGTCAGCTTCCTGATTTTCAGGTATGTTATTGTATTCAGGGCTTGCTGTGGTGGGAGAACTGGGTTCTGATGATGACCGTGTATTTTGGCTTCTGTTGCTTATGGTCTTGCGATTGCCTTTCGCCATCTGGATATCCCTGGTGTTTGTTGGTCTGGGTGACTGTAGTCTGCCTCTTTTGTCCCTGGGTCGCTTCAGGTCTCCTGGTAAACCTGCAGCCTTGGCTGTAGCAGACCACCTGTGGGGCCTTCCAACTGGGGGCTCTTCACAGGGGCAGAGAAGCTGCTGATCTGTTGCACTGGCTCCAGTAGATCTCCTGGGAGGCCTTCAGACTACTGGGGGTCTTCAGTGGAGCAGTCAAACTGTTGTCCAACTGCTCTGAGTGCAGCAGGTCCTGTAGGATGGGTTAGGATATGGTATCTTCACTGGAGCAGACCAGCCAAGACTCTGCCCCAGCAGAAAGGACCAGGCAGAATGGACGGAAGGGGCAGCAGAACTTTTGACTCTGACTTTATTCTGACTGGGCACTAAGATCGCCATAGGCTTTGACCCATCAACTTACAAGAAACTAGGCTCTAATTCCAAAGCCACTTATTGTTAAAACAGTCCAGTAACAATTTCAAATGCCTTTTGGACATTATGACAAGAAAAAATTTTTTATACAGATATAAGTCTAAAAATCCTAAATACGAAAGGTTCTTAGTGGTGACTTAGTGGTGACCCATCACTAGATTCGTAGCCAAACTGTCTCTAACCTGTTGACTATCTCAGCTTTTCCTCCTTTCTCCATACCTACGTCACCTTCAAGTTCCTTGACTTCTCTTGTTGAGTCTGTTTCCTATGTGTATGTTGAAGTCCTCTATACTTCTATTGTTAATACAGTGTTTTTATTCTTTGGGTGCTTTACACACACACATAACACATTTTGACCATATTCACCTCCCACTGTTCCCTTAATTCCTTCTAGGTCCAGTATCACAGCATACGCTGCACTATCCGGAACCTACCATGAGCTATTTCTTCAAAGAAAACTAAGTTTCCCTCCCCTAGAAGATGCCAATTGTCAGTGGTTCCTCAGGTAGAAGTGGCTCATAAACCATCCCCCACCCACCAGCCAGCCAGTCAGGCTAGAATGTTGGATGGCTTAATGTTCTACAGATCGCATCCTGAGTGCAGAGTCTATCTTGGCCAGAAGACAGTGTTTGTTTCTGTTCTCATTGACCTGTGGCTCTTACAGTCTTTTCAGTGTTTTTCATCATGGTCCCTGAGACTCAGGCAGGAAGGGCTGTCTTACACACAGTCCCTGAGACCCGGGCAGGAACTGTCTTTTTTTTTTTTTTTTTTTAAGATTTATTTATTTTATTTATATGAGTACACTGTAGTTGTCTTCAGACACATCCAAAGAGGGCATCGGATCCCATTACAGATGGTTGTGAGCTACCATGTAGTTGTTGGGAATTGAACTCAAGACTTCTGGAAGAGTAGCCAGTGCTCTTAACTGCTGAGCCATCATCTCTCTAGTCCAGGAGGGCTTGTCTTACAGTCACTCATCAATGGTCCCTGTTTTAGTCAGGGTTTCTATTCCTGCACAAACATCATGACCATGAAAGCAAGTTGGGGAGGAAAGG
>NW_022196904.1:17984924-17985370 GCF_008632895.1 Mastomys coucha
CAGTCACAATCAAAAGCAAAACCAATGTCTGGGATCCAACTCACGATCTTCTGGGCTCCTCTAAGGGACTTGGTCACTTTTCCAGCTCTGTCCTTTGTAGCACACATCTTGTCTTCTGGGCTCCAGATGCCTGTACTCCACTGCTGCTGCTGTCCTTGGTGGTCATTGCATGGCACTGGCATTCCCAAAACACTGCTATAACTAGGCTTTACCAATAGCCTCTCATAGACTGTTTTCACAGTGCCAAGCCTCAACTCCTTTGCATGACACCTTCAGTCCTGGGCCATCAATTGCAAACTGAGGCTGCACCTTCACTTATGGCCTTCCATGGCTTCTCACTGTGCCGAGCCTCAGCTGCTCTTCATGACCCCTTTCTGCTGTCAAAACCAGTACCACCTGGGTGACTCTTACACATTATCAAGTCCTGCTGCAGCACAAGGTACAAC
>NW_022196904.1:17986313-17987537 GCF_008632895.1 Mastomys coucha
AACTGAAACTCCCTTCTCTGTGATAACTCCAGCCTGTGTCAAGTTGACACGCAAAACCAGCCAGTACAGTCCCTGAGACAGGGCAGGAGAGGCTGTTACAGATAAGCCTTATTTGTGGCTGAGCAGTTTGTGTACATTGTGTACCTATTCTGTGTACACTGATCATTGTGAGTTTTGTGGGTTTCTGTGTAACCACCCTCATCACTGTGCAAAACAAAGCACACACACACACACAAACCCACCCAAGAAACAAAAGACAACCAAAAATCTTTGTTAATGTCTGAGAGCTGTGCTAATCTATGGCATAGAGAAAAAGACTAAGAGGGTAGTTTGTTACAATGCCCATTCAACAAAATTAATAGTGATAGGTTCACCTCTAGAGCATGTGGGCCCCACAGCCACAGGCTTTTAGCCACGTTTACAGTACCAGGCATGCATTTTCCCTTGAGAGTGGGCCTTAACTCCAATACAAAGCAGTTGGCTAACCCCATAATATCCATGCCTTGAATCTCAGCTGCCAATCCTCTGACTGCTAAATCACCTATTCAGCCCCATCTGTGTATACATCACTAGTTTCTTTACTGTTAATCCTGTTTAAAAAGATCATTTGTGTGTGTGTGTGTGTGTGTGTGTGTGTGTGTGTGTGTGTGTTGTGGCTAAGTTTACATGTGCAGGTGTGTACACCTCCCACAGGTGTCCTTTGAAACAGGTGCTGTCCCTGAACCTGGGGCTAGATTAGGAGACAGAAGGCCCAGCAATTCTCCTGCTCCTACCCAGCTCAGAGCAGGTTGTAGACATAGGCAAAGTAGCCTGGGTGGTGATGTGGGTGCTGGGACTGAAGCTCTAGTCCTCATGACTGCCCAGTAAGTACTCTTAAGTACAGGGCCATCTTTCAGCCTCTTCTGTAGGAGCTCTCTGATAGAGGCTGGCCTGTAAGAAGCTGTGTTGCTGAGTGTACCCTTGAACTTTGTGGTCCTCCTGCCTCCCAAGTGCTCCGGTGACAGTCATGTGCCACCATATCTGACTTAATTGTGAAGTTAATTTGTTAGTCACTCTGAATTGCTTCTGGCTTGGGTCATGCTGGGACTGAGTTGCTTGCTTACTGCTGAGTGGTGCAGGAGTTTAGGCAGGGCCTAGTGAACAGGCCAGGCCAGGCCAGGTGAGTTCTTTTGTTCCACGTGTATCCTGGCTTCAAAGTAGTCTTGTGCTCTGTGTGAGGCCTCA
>NW_022196904.1:17987547-18068591 GCF_008632895.1 Mastomys coucha
CTGTGGGTTACTTTGCTCTTACGTGGAAGGGAGCCAAGGCTGGCAGTTGGATGTGTTAAAGCAGGTCAGATCCTACATACACATCATGGGGCTTCCAGTCTTAGCTTGTTCTCAGATGAGTTCCCTTTGTCTCATGTGTTTGGTTTCTAGAACTTTGTTCTACCCCAAGAGATGATCATTGAAGTGGATGGAGAAGATGCTGGGTCACTGGACATCATGCCTCAGGTAAGTTGGACAAGGCCCATCCTTCACCTGGAGGACATGTGCGTGTTGGTGAGTGGTGGAAGCATGCTGAAGGGATGGAAGCAAGAGCAGCAGGTGGGGCAGAAGTGGGTGAAGTGTTTGTAGTTTGTTCCTGAGGGCTCAAGTGCAAACCCACAGATGGTGGTTTGAATATGCTCAGCCCAGGGAGTGGCACTACTAGGGGGTGTGGCTTTGTTGGAGGAAGTGCATTACTGTGGCTTTGAGACCTTCCTCCTAAGCACTTGGAAGACAGTCTGCTCCAGTCTTCCTTTGCATGAAGATGTAGAACTCTCAGTGCCTAAAGATAATTTGTAAGAGTTGGCTTTCACTTTTCACTATGTGGAGTTCAGGGAACGAATTCAGGGTGTAAAGCTTTGTAGTAAGTATCTTTTTTATAAATAAATGATTTCTGTTTATTTTCTGTGAATGGGTGTTTCTCCTACATGTGTATTTGTGTGAGGGTGTGGGATCTCCTGAAGCTGGAGTTACAGACAGTTGTAAGCTGACATATGGGTACTGGGAATTGAAACTGGATCCTTTGGAAGAACCACTGAGTCATCTTTCTAGCCCCCCTCCATGTCTTTTTAAAAAAGACATGGTCTCTTTATGATCCCTGGCTGACCAGTGTAACCCTCCTGGTTTGAGGCCTGCCTCTGATAGCCACACCTCTCTGCCCATCTCCAGCTATTTGCCACGCCTCCAACCTGGTTCCAGTTACATTCAAAAGTTCCACCTCCACAGAGAAACAAGGAAGTCGCTGATTGGACTGACATGCTGACATATTTGGGGGGAGTGGTTTTTGCCCCAGGTAATATACCTGTTGGGGGAACAAAGGAGGGCATTAAAAATCAAGATGGCTAAGCAGTCATGTCTCCCATCTAATTTTTACCCTTCCACGTGGACAGGTATAATTTTGGCCACTCCTATATTCTCTTCCTATCTCTTTTATTTCTTCCTATCTCTTTCCAACTCCATATTTCCAGGTAACCTACTATTTTAACGTTGGTGCTGGTAGCCAACAGACCAGGACCTCATACTCACTATTTACTGAGTGCTGAAATGAAAGCATTTGTTGTATCGGCAAGCTGGCAGCATCTTTACCTGCTAAACCAACTAGCAGGCCCTTACTTGATATCTAAGCGTCTATTAGACAGCAAGAATAAATAGTTATTATGACGCATGGATTTAGAGATTTAAAGACCCTTCAAAGACCAGAGTTCAACCTGGCAGTTAGTAGATTGCATTTCTGAATCCTGTTTTCAGCTAATCACTAAAAGACCTTTGAGATTCTGGTGAAGTTGATAGGCCTAAGAAGGATGCCCAGAAGGCAGCATGTGCATGCAGTTTTCTGTGATTCAGCTCCCAGTCACACTCATGGGCCACAGCTTCCAAAAGCTTCGTCCCCAAATATCTGGTCAGTTTAGAGCTTTTGGTGACAAAGACATCCAATTGTTTGATATTTACTGCTTTGGGCGACAGGAGAGGTCATCAGCAGCACTTCCTTATGGGTCAAAATCCCCATCCAATAGGCTTGTTAGAACTTCTGTCCTGTTTAAAGCAGTCAGTCCATGAGTCATAGTTGACATCTTCATTTATTGTTGCCTGGGAGAGGACATAGGATTTTTGTGTGCAAGATTGTGGGGCCTGGTTGGCTCGCTGCTGCAGCCTGGGTCTTTCTGGGTGCGTTAGTCAAAAAAGAGGCAATGTATAAATGAGATATTTTATCATAGGAAAGAGAAAATAGGCTGGTCACGTAGAGAGAAGAAAAGGAGAAGAAGGAGAGAAGAGAAGGAGAGAGAAAAAGGAAAAAAGGAAATCAAGAGAGCAAGAAGGCAAGAGAAGAGAACAAAGAGGGAGAGAAGAGACAAAGAGCAAGAGAGGAAGAAAGGAAGCAAGAGAGAGCAAGAGAAGGGGGTGGGGGCAAACTGCCTCTTATATTGTATGGGGTGTGGCTATCTGTCTTTGGAGAGAGGCATGCCTGGCTGTGGTCAGTTGACTGGGGGTAGGGTCCAGCTAGACTGCTGGGAGCTTGGGGCATTGTCTGCCTTACAGAGCACATATCTCCTGCGAGGGGCAGTTGTGAGGGGTTGTGACTGAAAATAAGAAAACTCCTTCCACCCCCTGCAGGCAGAAACTGCCCATTTGGGCTCCAGGGCTCAAGGCCAATTACTCGACTGAGCCTAAGTTGCCTGAACAGGCCACTGCCCTCACAAGAGGAGTGCTCTACCACTGAGCCACGCCCCCAACCCCTCATTGGAGGATTCTAGGCAGGGGTTCTACCACCGAACTACATCCTCAGCCCCTCGCTGGGGTACTCTAGGTAGAGAGGCTCTACCACCAAGTAGAGAGACATATTCCCATCCCTTCTTTCATCTACCTTAAAGAAGTTTCCTCTATATCTTGCGCTAGTGAATTTCACTTAGGGATATCCTCCTTATTCTCCAAAACCAAACAGAACAGTAATATTTCTATAATTTTTTTGTTTTTTTATGTGGTCAGAGAGTAAGCATTTTGGGTTTGTGGTTTATACAGTCTCCTTGCTAGTTATACTCTGCTGCTGTATAGAAATGAATCAGTCACCTAAAATACAGTACCCACTGGGAGTGCTAAATTATAATAAACTTAGAAAACCAGGCATTGGGCCAGATTTACCTGACAGTTAGACTTTGCTAATGTCTGAGGAAGAAGAGGAAATGCAGATATTAGAGGGGGCAGCAGTAGGTATAGCTTAGTGGAGCTCAGGGTTATGAGGCAGAGAGCCATGGGTTTGTGTGTGTGTGTGTGTGTGTGTGTGTGTGTGTGTGTGTGTGTGTGTGTGTGTCTGCATTTGTGCACATGCACATTCATTCAGGGACCAGAGGTTTATATGAGGTATATTTCACCACCGTTTCCACCTTATTTATTGAGGAAAGGTTGCTTGCTAAACTGGATCTTGCTGATTTTAACTAGTTTAGGTAGCCATCCTGCCCTGGAGATGCTCTTATTTCTGCTTCCTAAGAACTAGATTATAGGCCATCATGTCTACCTGGCTTTTATGTGGCTGTTAAGTTTGAACTCTGGTCCTCACATTTGTGTGGTGACCAGTCTCCCCAGCTTCTGAGAGTTGGACTTTCTTACCCACAGGGAGCATATATGGGACCTGGGTTTGGCCAGTCAGTAAACTACTCCCCTAGCATGTGTGTTAGTCCTCAGCACTGCATGTAACCAGGTGTGAGAGTATGTGGCAGCCTCAGCTACATCATGGGTTTGAAGCCAATCTGGGGTTTGTGAGAGCCCATCTCAAACAAACAAAAAAGGGGCATGTGCTGGGGTCTTGGGTGTAGTTTGTGTGGAGTGCTTGCCTCACAATTCATGGGGCCTGTGTGAACTCCTGCACTAAATTACCAAGGAAAACAGGTGTATGTTGGAACTAGAGTTCCAAGAGCCCTCATTATACATATGCTGACTCCTGAATGAGAAGTTGTTACATACAGTTGATAATCTGTTTTTATTACTTTGTTTCTGCATGTGTGTAAGCTCAAGTGTGTGTGTGTATATGTACACTCTGGCCACAGCATGTTTGTGGAGGTTAGACTCCTTGGAGGAGAGGAAAACTCCCTGGAGTCATTTCCCTCCTACTCTGTGAACCCCAAAGTTGTCAGACTTAATGGTAAGTGCCTTTCTTCTCTGATCCATCTGACTAGCCCTAGTAACCAAATGGCCGGGGGATTTTCCAGGAAGCTGCCAAGTTACCTTAGCCTTAGGCAGCATGGCAAAAACAAGCAAGCTCTGCCTAAACAGGAGGGAAGGCAAGAGTCAGCGTCTGAGCCTGTTCCCCTGGCTTCACCATACCTCTGTGGCGCATGCAGGCTCCTGCAGGCTCCTGCTCCTCTATCACACCAACATATGATGGTAACAAATGATAAGAATCTAAGGGCTGCAGAGATGGCCCAGTGAGTCAGAGCACTGGCTGCTCTTCTGGAGAGCCCAGGTTCAAATCTTAGCATGGCAACTCACAGGAGTCCGTAACACCAATCTCAGAGGATCTGATGTCCTCCTCCAGCCTCTGCTGGCACTGTGCACACATAGTGCACATAAAAAAAGGCAGGCAGAACATCCACTCACATGAAATAATAACTAAAAATACTTATATTATTTCATGTATAGGAATGTTTTGTCTTCATGTGTGTACAGCACATGTCTGCCTCTTACCTGTAGGGGTCAGAAGAGGACATTGGATCCTCTGCAGCTAGAGTCACAGGTGTCTGTGAGGCACCATCTGTGTGCTGGGAATTGAGCAACAAGTGATCTTGAAAGCTGAGCCATCTCTGCAGCAGCCCCTGAGTAACTTTTTTTAAAGGCTGGTAACACGGCTCAGTGGTAGAACACTTGCCTAGTGTGTATAAGGGTCTGAGTTCAGTCTCTAATAATTAAGTAAATAAGATGAAGACTCTATACTTCTTGTTTGATATCCCTCTTTAAGGGGTAAAGGCAGGCCCAGTATCTGAAGCCCAGCAGTGCTTTTGACCCTGTTAGGATGCTTTGGATGCAGATGGTCTAATGTAACTGCCCTGTGGTTAGAGTCCAGGGGCACTGAGGAAAAACTACCAATGCCCAGCTAAGCAAGAATGTGTATGCTGTTCTAGGAAAGCACAGACTTCAAGATTGTGACAGTGGATCTTACAGAGGAGGGACAGAGCAAGTGGAGCAATGCCCAGAGAATCCCAGAGAAAACTGTGATCCTGGAAGGCCACAGGGACCTATGGGGTGAGTACTGAACCACTCTAAACAAAGGACTATCCTTTCCTGTTAAGTTGAGGGGCTCAGCAGCCAGATTTACTTTTTTACCTTTCTTTTGTGTGCTCAGGAACACACCATAGCTCGCAGGTGAGGGTCAAAGGTCAACCTGCAGCACTGATTCCCTGGCCATGCACCCCAGGAGTCTTTCTCCATGTTCTTGGAGAATTCTGCCCAGAGAATTTATTCTGATATTCTCAGAACAGACCTGGACCTGGTACTGCTGCTTGCCAGTCCTTTCTGCAGCCCCTGGAAATGTTGGGAGGTGTTCTGTAGCTCCCAGCGCCTCCCAGCAGCCCTCACTGCATTCCTCCCAGCAGCCCTCACTGCATTCCTGCAAGTGTTTCCTAGAAGTGTTGAGGGATTGCTGGCAATGCTGGAAAGGCTGGGAGACCACCAGGGCCTAAGGAATATAGGAAAACGTTGCAACCTGGCTGCATTGGAAGGCCTGGGGACATGGTGTTGGAAGCAGGTACCTAGAGATCTTAGAGCACTGGCAGACCAGGCATTCCTATGCTCTTGCAGTCTGTTCTGCAGCCTTGAAGAATGTTTAACACAGGTGACCATGCCCCACCCTGGGAATGCAAATTTATCTAAAATGTAATTTATTGGGTTTGAGGTTGTTCAGTCTTCACAGATCCTAACGGCCAAAGCCTGGGATCAAACTCAGTGATTTTTCTTCTGTCTCCAACATAAATATCCAAAGTCTAATCTCTCCTTCTAACAGCTTTCCAAACCACACAGTTCCCTTACTAAAGCAAGGCAAAGGTTATAAAGACTTTATCAATGCATTTGTCCAGTTTTCATGTGACTTTTCCTAGGGAGATGTACAGAAAAGTCTATTCCCCTCAACGGTACACCAACAGAAACTTATATCCAAGTCCAGCTTGGTAAATGAGTAAGTTTACTAGATTACTGTAGGAACAGAGGTGACCTGAAGGCACCTATCTTCACCACACCCAGTATGGAGAAAACGTACAGAAGCCCAGACCCCACTAAGCCTTCTCACTCTAATCCAGCGCCTCTTCAAGACATGTAGCTGGGGCAGGAGGACTCAGTGACTGAACTCTGAGAGTCTAGTACTCTCCCCACCTCTCTGTTTTGCCAGAATATAACAGCTGACTACCCAGTACCATCAACTCCACTGTGGCTATATCTTCATTAGCTCACACCAGCACCACCAACCCCACTGTGGCTATGTCTTCACTGTTTCATTACCCTCATTATAGATATAGGTGTTTTGGAAGCCATGACGACTCTCATGCATCATGGTTCAGTGTTGCACTGTACCCAGAGTGAGTAGCTCAGTTACACCAGTCGAGAACCACACACATGGGGTCATTACGTGTATATAAGATCTGTGTGCAAACCCCATTGGTAGTTGCTCCTTGCCCTGTCTTACGGGCGATGTGGGTGACCACTTTTCCCACATGGGCTCTTTAAGTATTACGTAACACTTACTTAGAAGCAGGTTGTATACATACCTCTAATCTCTGTAGAAGTCACAGGAATCCCAAGGCTATAGCACATCATTTGCTTGGAGAACTGGGATAGCATTGCCCTATCCTAAGTTCCTGTATTCACAAATACACTGTGTTAATGACTTGCTGATGCACACTGTGCTAGTCAGTTTCATGCCTCCAGAACTTCCCAAAAGATGTAGCTGCTAGCATTTCATTGCACATGTGTCCAGCACTAACACAAACTGAAAGGTTCTTTATTTCTTCTTTTGGGGCTCTTTTCATTTTTAGCACTTTTTGTTTTATTCCTATTGATTTTAAATTTTTAAATTTGCTTGTGGATCTATAGGTTTTGCATAAAAATTTATTATTTTTACTTTATGGATATACATGTGGGCTTGAGTATGTATGCCATAAACATGCAGATGCCACCAGGCAAAAGAGGATGTCATGTCACTTGGAATTGGAGTTACAGACAGGTATGAGCTCTCTAGTATGTGTGCTGGGATCTGAACCTGTGTCCTCTGAAAGAGAAGCTAGTGCTCTTAACCTCCAAGTCATCTCTCCTGCCCCTGCATAGGTGATTTTATCTTAAGTCCATGACACTTAAAGTCTTGCTTATTTGGATAAAATTAAGATGCAGATAGTTGGAGTGGAAAATTCTGTTATACCTCTAGGCTGTGGCACTTTGTTTCTTTGTTTTCATTTCTTTCTTGCAACAGGGTTTCTCTGTGTAGCCCTGGCTGTCCTGGAACTCACTTTGTAGACCAGGCTGGCCTCAAGCTCAGTGATCCTTCTACCTCTGCCTCTGCCTGTGCCTCCACCACCTGGCCAGGAATGTGCACTTCTGAACTCACTGCCCTCTCTCCTTTCATTTCTCAATCCAGGTTAGAGGTACATAAGTCAAAACATTTTCTCTAGTTTATTGTAAGCTTTATCCCACTATCTAGCTCTACTATTTTGGGGGGCTGGAGTGTACAGGATGTTGTTGTGGTTTGGATATGAAGTATATTCCACAGGCTCATGTGTTAACTGCATGTTCTCTAGCCGGTGGCACTATTTTGGAAGTGTCTAGAAATCAGAATGTAGAGTCTGGTTTGAAGAAAGAGGCCATTTCATTGGTGTGCCTTAGGTTCTCTCTGTGCTCTGATCATTCTCCGATTGCTAGCTGTCACAGATTGAACCCTTTCCACTCGCTCCACTTGACATGATATTCTGCAGAAGGCCCTGGGACTAAGTAATTATGGTCTGCAGCTTCTGAGCCATATGCCAAAGCCAGTCTTCCTTCAGTAGACTTGTTACTGTTGGGCATTTGGTCACGGTATCATAGAAGTGACTAATACAGGTGCCTTGCTGTACTGTCTTCCAGACTTGCCAGCTGTACATGGAACAGAAGAAACAACCTCAAAGCAGACAGTCTTTGATGAAGAACCGTCTCATGGATTGAAGCTAGAAGGGTTGGCAAGAGACAATCCTTGGCTATCATCTTGTGAAGAAGTCCGTGGCTGTAAGGAGCAGTTGGAGAAACAACAGAACAAGCAAGAGGAGGTAGCCTTTACCCAGGGTAGAGCCGGTTCCGCTGATACTGTCTACAGGAGTCATGACCTTGACAGGAGTTGCCTGAGTACCAGTGGGCCTTCATTCCCCATGATACCCCTCGGAAACCATTTTCATAAACAGGTGCCATGTGTTAAAAAGTTACAGGGTGATACTGTTGCAAACAGTCACCAAAAGATCAGCGATAACTCGGATCTCCTTGAGGATGACAAATCTGGGGAAGTTCCTCAGAGCATTCATCCCTCTCAGTTTATAAGAACCCCACAAGGAGATAAAGCCTATGAATTTAACGGTCGTGTTCAACCTTTTGGCCGAGGTACACCCCTAAACCTAAATGAGAAGGTTCGTTTGGAAGGTAAAACCTTTGGCTTTAAAGGGCGCGGGCAAGTTTTAAACCGTAACATAGTCCTCAGTGAGCAACAGAAGCTTCTCGTTAAAGAGGGCCAGTATAAATGTAGTAAAGCGGCCCCAAGTCCATCTCTTCCTCAAAACATGAGAAACTACTCTGAGGAGAAGCGCTTTGAATGTAAGTACTGTGGCAAATCCTTCAGCTGGAGCTCGCATCTCATTGCACACCAAAGAACCCACACAGGGGAAAAGCCGTACAAATGCAATTTGTGTGGGAAGTTCTTCACCAGGAGCTCACATGTTGTTTCTCATCAGAGGATTCATACTGGAGAGAAACCTTACAGGTGCAATCTATGTGGGAAGTCCTTTACGCAGAGATACGTCCTTGTGGTACATCAAAGAACTCACACTGGCGAGCGGCCTTATGAGTGCACCCAGTGTGGGAAGTCCTTCCGCCAGAGCTACAAACTCATCGCACATCAAAGAACCCACACAGGAGAGAAGCCATACGAATGTACCCAGTGTGGGAAGTCATTCATCCAGAGTTACAAGCTCATTGCACATCAGAAAATTCATTCTGGGGAAAAACCTTATGAGTGCAGTCACTGTGGCAAGTCCTTCAGTCAAAGCTATAAGCTTGTTGCACACCAGAGGACTCACACAGGAGAGAAACCCTTTGAGTGTAATTACTGTGGGAAATCATTCAGCTGGAGCTCCCAGCTGGTGTCTCATCAAAGAACCCACACAGGAGAGAAACCTTATGAGTGTAATGAATGTGGGAAATCATTCAATCGCAGCTCGCACCTTGTCATGCATCAGAGAACTCATACTGGAGAGAAGCCGTATCAGTGTAAGCAGTGCGGGAAATCCTTCAGTCAGAGCTACGTACTTGTTGTTCATCAGAGGACACACACTGGGGAAAAGCCTTACGAGTGTGGCCAGTGTGGGAAGACGTTCAGGCAGAGCTCCTGCTTCACTCAGCATCAGAGGACTCACACTGGAGAGAAGCCCTATGAGTGTAATCAGTGTGGGAAGACATTCAGCCTAAGTGCCCGGCTTATCGTCCACCAGCGAACTCACACTGGGGAAAAGCCCTACAAGTGCAGCCAGTGTGGGAAAGCCTTTATTAGCAGTTCTAAGCGCAGTAGGCACCAGGCTACTCACAATGAGGAGTCCTGTAAGTCCTGACCAGTTGAGAGTCAGAGCTGGCATTGACTCCTGTCAGTCCAATCCTCTCAAGTTATGTGTGAAGGAAGGCATTTGGTGGGAAGTGATAGTGTGAGAAGAATGCACATAGACCCTTTCCTTACCCCTGTGGCAATGATAGAAAGGAGTTAGGCCTTCGGTTTGGCAAATATGGATAAGAGGTCCCTGGAGAAGAAAAGCTGTTATGCACGGGCAGGGATGCGTTCTTGGATGACCGTGCAGGCATCATCCCTAATGGCAGAAGTTGTTTTCCAAAGCACTCTGTGTACAGAGAAGGCAGAAGCTAGACTTAGAAAAACTGAATGTTAGATCAAATACTGCAAGTTTAGTGCAGAAGCCCTCTAGTTTGTGAGTTCTGGCCTGGTCCTTGAGATCACAGTTTCTCTGTTGCAAAGCTGACACTCTGTAAATTTAGTTCAGGAGATGTGTGTTCTAAAATGCTCTTAGGAAAGTAACTGCTGGCCGCCAGCTTTGCTCCCTACTTCTGGCTCTTTTCCTTCATGCTACTAGGTGGCTGAGCCACTACCTCCCACCTCATCTCCCCATCAGAGTCCTCGTACCTACTCACTGCAGGCAGATGGGCAGACGAGCCATTTAATCCCTCATTTATGCAGGCTTAACCAGTCAGGTTCCAGTCAGTATCCTACTGCTCTTCCAAGGAGCTGCTTTTCTATCTCAAAGCTTTGCTTGCTATTCTGCTGTCCTCACTAGTCATTCCATGCCATCAGGAGACAACATAGGAGCCACTGCCACAGAGTGACAGGTGGCCATTGAGTTGTCAGGGCCCTAGTCCTCTAAACCAAGCTCATCTGAGCCAATAAATGGACTCCCTTGCCCTTAAAGCCCTCTGCAGTATTCCTGCGGATGCTAGCCATGAGCTGCATGTTTCAGGAAATCCACAAGCAGAGTCAAGCTTGGACCAGCATGGAGGTGAGCCCATGCTAAAAACCCATCACTAGTGAGGCTGAATCAAGAGGATTGTTCAAGACCAGCCTGTACTATATAGCAAGACTGTCTTAAAAGAAAGAAAGGAAGGAAGGAAGCTCATCCTATGTGTATTAGAAAGAAAGAAAGAAAGAAAGAAAGAAAGAAAGAGAAAGAAAGAAAGAAAGGAAGGAAGGAAGGAAGGAAGGAAGGAAAAAAAGAAAGAAAGAAGACAAGCTCATCATATGTGTACTACACATACCAAATGTTGGTCCTTTTCCCTGAATAAAGAAAGCACTCATTTCCAAATCCCAGAGCCTAAATCGAAAACCAATGGCCTTTCCTAAAAAGACTTAAATGAACCGTTGACTGGTGGATGTGTTATGGTGACTCAACTTAAACCTTCCACTGGATCATGGTATTTGACCATATCAGTCTGCGTAGTTGCCCTGATTGGTAGTTTGTTATCTGTACACTTCTGTTACAAGTGAAGATTTTTCTATAACTAAGGCAAATGACCAATTGAAACACATGACAAAAGTGTAGAGACTCTCTGGAACCTCCTTGAGAAAATGTTTTATGTGTAGCTTGAAGTTGAAAAGGGATAATAATCTATTTATTGATACTGTTGTTTATGTTATCTCTCAGAGATGCATGTTGTGATATAACATGGTACAAGGAATAAAAAGCAAAAAGGAAACAGATGTCCCACTTGTTTGAGCTTTTAAAGAATGGCCCACTAGATGCTCTGTAGGGCTCAGTGATTTCCACTAAGCTCAGCCTGGGCTAGTCACTCCCCTGGGCATAGATTCTATAGGATGCTGAAAGTGAAAGTGTTTCATTAGCAAGGAGAACTAACAACAGAAAACATTTGAGGCCTGGGGTTCTGTGAACAACAAAGAGGAAGTGGCTGCTTCACTTCCAAAAGAGTGTGAAGGAGCACGCCCAGTGCTGTCCCACTCCCCTTCCATGGAATCGTCCCCTCTGGTATCCTCAAATAGAGTTTTCAGAGTGAGCATGCTGCTTTGGTGAGGTGCTGTCGTAAGTGTAAGAATGAGGGCTGGGAAGGTAGCCCTGTGGGTAAGAGCACTTGTTCTTGCCGGGTTCAGTTCCCAGCACCTACTCGGTGGCTCACAAGCGTAACTGCCATTCTAGGGGATACAACACTCTTCTGACCACCTTGGGCACCAGGTACACATGTACACAGACTTACTTGTGAGCAAAGCACTCATACATACACACAAGAAATTAAAAATCTAGGAATAAATTCTTCAGGCAAGTTTTGCAGCTACCTTTTGAGGTAGTCCCCTCCCTATTTATTTATTGTGGAGCAGTGCACATGCTGTTGTACATCTATGGAGTTAATAGGGCAACTTATTGGGAATTGGTTCTCTTTTCATCATGTGGACTCTGGGGATCAAACTTAGGTCATTGGATTTGGTGGCAACCACCCTTACCAAAATGAGCCATCTTGCTGTCCCTTGATTTTTAAAAATGGTGTGTCTGTCCTGATCTTTGTTTCTAAATGATGACTTCTTAACCCTATAAATTACTGTGTGCCTGAAGACTTAATCTCAGAAAAGTAATTTTTGTTTGTTTGACACAGGGATTATAGCTGGACTTTGGCTACTTTGTGGGTTCTTCCACCCTTTTCCCACCCTTTCATCCCCTAACACTTGATAGGAGAGGAAAAACAGATAGAGAGAGGAGCAATATCATTACACTGCTTCCTGTTGATAGGGATGCTGAGTTCCTTGGGGCAAGTTTGATCTTTGCCATCAAGGTATCTAATTTCTGGGGCTGGACAGGTGGCTCAGCAGTTAAGAGCACTTACTGCTCTTCCAAAGGTCCTGAGTTCAAATCCCAGCAACCATATGGTGGCTCACAACCATCCATAATGAGATCTGATGCCCTCTTCTGGTGTGTCTGAAGACAGCTACAGTGTACTTAGATGTAATAATAAATAAATCTTTTTTTAAAAAAGATATCTAGTTTCTTGTTTCATCTGTGTATATAACTACTTAACAAACTGACCAACAATAACCTACAGCAATCAACAACCTACACCCTTGCTAGCATTTATATACCCTCTGAGAAGTCCCCATATTCCAAATTTCTTACAACTGCAGAAACTATTTGCAGCTGGTAAAATCACACCCTTGCATGAGGCAAATCATAGTCAGCTGCTGTGGACAGTATGAAGCTGCACTGTATCCCACACCTGGGATTAAAATGAAAACATTCCCATATTTATGTGTTCAAAGAAACCAAAATGCTCACTACAGGATTCCTCTATGTAGCCCTGACTGCTCCAGGACAGCCAAGGCTATACAGAGAAACCCTGTCTCGAAAAACCAAAAAAAAAAAAAAGAAAGAAAGAAAGAAAGAGAGAAAGAAAGAAAGAAAGAAGGAAAGAAAGAAAGAAATCTGGGAGAAAATAGACTCTATTGCCCACCTCCCTAATTTATAAATGCAACCAGTGTTAGAAAGAACTACTTAGGTTGGGTTCGGTTGTTTGGGTTTGGGTTATTTTTTTATTCAGAATCTCCCTGTAGCCATGGGTGGCTTGGAACTCACCATGTAGACCAAATTGGATTTGAACTCACAAAAAGGTCTGCCTGACTCAGTCTTCCAAGTGCTGGACTTAAAGGTGTGTGCCCCAACATCTGCTTAAGTGTATGGATTTCAGTGATCACTTGAAATCTTGAAGGAACCATGCTGGTGTAAATTAATATGAAGCCAAATGGCTACAAGCTAGACCTCTGAAAACTTCAATGTTTGCTTGAGCAACAGAAATTGTTTAGTAAATGCTGAAAATGTTTGTTTGACAGTAGAACTGATGAAAGTTTAAAGACTTTTTGGAGGATTTAAGTGACTGTGAGTGTGCACATGTGCATCTGGTTTTGGCTACTTAGCTTTGTTGAATGTATGAATAATCCATATGTCTTGCCACAGTTACTGGGTAGTAGTTGATGGGTCCCGAGAGTTAAACTATAAAATAGATGAAAATTAAACAAATGGTTAAGTAATTTCTATCATTTGCTAAATAGCTTTCTTTCGGACTGGTGAAATGGCTCAGCAGCTGAGAATGTTTGCTCTCAGTCCTGACCTTCTGATTTTGATCCCCGTGACCCACATAATGGGAGAGAGAACTGACTTTCGCAAGTTGCCCTCTGTCTTCCACATACATGTACATTCATACACATAAATCGTTTTTGAAAACCCAAACCTAGATTGTTGATGGGATCGCTCTGCTGTTAAAAACACACGCTACTTTTGTAGAGGACCCAGCACCCACGTCAGCTGGCTAACAAGGGTTTGTAAAATCAAGTTTGAGGGGAGGGAGGTGGGAAACAGGCGTCCTCTTCTAGCTTGGGCACTACACTCACATAGTGCATATATATGCGCTCAAGCGCAAGCGCGCGCACACACACACATTAGATAAGTATTTAAAATTATTATTCGGTTCCTTTGTACTTGATTTACCCTTTTCTGAATTCCTGCTTCCATGTTTTTTTATAGAATAGCTCCTTGGACTGTGTGAGGGTTAGTTATGTTGAATTTGTCCTAGTGTCACGTTTGAAAAGCTTTTCTTTTCCAATATTACAAAGAGGGTGGAGGTTGGGGAGCTGAAGGTGAACAACAATCAGCAGAATTAAATCAGGAGAGTCCCTAAACTCAGGACAATGCAAATGATCTCGAAGGGAAGTCCACTGGGGGTAAAGACGGCCCTGCAGATCCCGGGAACTGTAGGCCCACGCAGTACCTTACGCGCTTTAGAAAATCGCCGTTTAACACAATCTTCCACAGAGGCCAGGGAAAGCTTCGTAGTTGGAAGCTTAGGGTACGCTAAAGACGCTGTTCTGGACTTTCAAATTTTGAGATTCAGTCCAGTTTCCTTACTTCCGCTCTGGGAAGGCAAGGAGGGACTTTGAGAATTTTGGGAAATGCAGTTCAAGACCTCCCATCCCCGGGATAATAGGATAACTTCCGCCGCAGGAGGCTGAGAGGCCACCCTATTCCGGTTGGGAAATGTGGGAAATGTAGTTTGGGACTCCTCAGTGTGCAAGAATGACTTCCTCTGCATGAGACTGTCCTCCCTGCTCCCTTCGGGAATTCTGGGAAGTGTAGTCCTGGCTGCCTATGCGGGAAGAGTCACTTCCGCCCCAGGTGTGCGAGGCCTTCCTTGTCCTGTTCCTTTCAGAAAGGTGAGCCCTCCCCTTCACTGACCCCTTCCTAGTCTGCGTGATCCTTTTCAGGTTGCCCCGCGTGATAGCCACCCGGCGTGTATCCTGGGTAAGAATCTGCCTCAGAAAAGCAGAACGTGACCTTACTTTGAAAGAGCATACCCGAGTGTGCTGCAATTGCGCACACTGACTCGGCCTGGCCAGGGGCTGTCAGTCACCTGGATGGAGGGTCCCCTGGGCGTTGTGCACCCCCAGCTGCCTCCTTAGCCCCAGTCACGATGCCATCTCCCAGCAGTGGAGTTCAGACTCTCCATCTCTGCCTCCATTTTTACCTCATCCCCTTGGTACCTGTACAAGAGTGATCTAGAGTTTCCTGCAAGGCTCAAAACTGCTGTCGCGCGGTAGGAAATGGGACATTTGCTCTCAGTGCTTTCCAAATTTCAGAGAAGCTGGACACTTTAGTGACCCACGGATAATCTCAGAGCACCTGCTGTAGAGTTTCTGGACCCAGCCTGCCCCCATTATTAAAATCCTTAATGATTTGTTTCGTTTTTGTTGAGACAGTCGTTCCCAGCTGTTGGGTGCCGTCTCCATTGTGCCTTATGGGGGCGGGGAGAGGTGTTAGCTGAAGTCCGGTTTCTCCCAGCATCTTGTCTTCTTAATCCTTTATATGAAAAGTGCTGCAGGGGAAAGAGCATCAGAGAACGTGGTAGTGGTGCGGTCGTTTGAATAAGAAATGACCCCGTAGGGTTTGGCGTTTGGATGCCAGATCCACAGTTTAGAGGGCGGGGTGGCCTTGCAGGAGAAAGTACGCCATGGGGCGGGGTCAGCCTCCAAGGGTTTTGCACGCTCTGCTTTGAGCTTCAGTTCACAAGGGAGCACTCAGCTTCTTGCTCCTGTTTGACAAGCCTGCCACCTGCCATGCTGTCCCTACTATTATGGAACTGAAAGCCAAAATAAATGCTTTCTTCCACAAGATGCCTTATTCATGGTGTTTGATCACAGCAACTGGAAAGTTGCTAATACACACGGGTAGACCTTAGCATCCTTCCATCAACCCATACCATCTGCTCTAAGACATTCTCTTTACTCATTGGCAGATCCAGTTATGAAGCTACCCTAATATTTTTTTAATTAGTTCTGGAAGGATGGATAAATGCTTGGACATAAGCAATAAGTATGAAATATAAACATTTAATACTAAATGCTGTAAAGGTTTTATCCAAATTAATAAATATAATTCTTATAAGAGCTTTATTGGATATGGAGTCATCATTTTCATCACATCTATTTAAGGAAAAAGTAAAATTTGTTTTTTAAAACATAGGTTAAAAATTTACTGACTGTACCAAAAAATATAAAATTATTATCATCACATCCTGTGTTCCTAAGTAACTTATATTTCTTCTTTATAGTCTACTTATTTTCTTAATTGTATACAGTACAGAGTCATTTCTACAATCATATTTGCAGATACACTACAGAATCATTTCTACAATCTTATTTGCACTAGGCATACTGAAATGGCTCAGCCTGCAAAGGCACTTGCCACCAAACCTGACGTCCTGATTTTGATCCATGAGACTCTCATGGTGGAAGAAAAGAATTGCTGTAGATGCACACACCCACAAATAAATAGATGTTTTGTTTGTTTGTTTTTAGTGGAATTAGGGATGGAGAGATGGTTAACAATCAACATTGTTTCTGCCCTTGTAGAGGCCCCAGTTTCAAGTCCCAGAACCCACAGGTAACTCGTAACTGCCTGGGAACTCCAGTTCCCAGGGATCCACTGGCCTCTGAGGACACTGTATGCCTGTGGTGCAGATAGAAAGCAGGCAGACACATAATAGTAAATAAAAATTAAAATATAAAGTGCAATGTTGAAGTCCTCAACCTGTATATTAAAACAACAACAAAAAAACAACCAAACATGTGCCTGGCCCTTGGTTCATTCCCTAGCCCTGTATGAGAGAAAAAGCATAAAATGTATATCTCTCTTAGATATATGATTTTATTATCTATAGCAGAGCACATAGAACCCAACAAAAGGCTTCTGGATTTCACAAGCAATATTAAAATGGTAGTGTTAAACATGCCGTGGGGCCATAGAGATGGCCCAGCAGGTAAAGGCACCTGCTGGCAAGCCTGATGACCTGAGTTCAATCCCAAAACTGACATGGTGAAAGGAGAGAACCAACTCCCACAATTGCTCTCTGACTTCCATACACATGCCGTAGTGTATATGTGGCCAGGTAGTAAGTAAATAAAATTTAACTTTAGCTGAGCAGTGGTAGCACATGTCCTTAATCCCAGCACTCAGGAAGTAGAAGCAGGTGGATCTCTGAGTTCAAGGCCAGCCTGGTCTACAGAGAAAGTTCCAGGACAGCCAGGCTACATTGACAAACCCCATCTTGAAAAAAACAGAACAAAAAAACTTTTTCAATTTTAACAAACTAAAATAAACAATGTAAAAAATTAGATGTGCTTGATAAAATCCAAGATCAGTGACTAAGAAGAAACAGAAATTCTGGAGCTAGAGTGAGAAGCTAAAAGATGAAATGGATGAAATAGTAAAAATAAATAAATAATAAATACACTAAGTGAAAGCAATCAGGGAGAGAGAGAAATAAAGTCAGGGAGAACAAATGAAACAGGATACAATGGTGATCTGAAACCCATCCACACCAGCAGTTACTGGATGCAACTACTATGATAATTCTCTGACAAACAGCAGCCTAGAGGAGAAAAATTTTATTTCAACTTAGAGTTCCAGGTTATAGTCCATCATTCTGGGGAAGTCAGGGCAGGAACTTGAAGCAGCTGATCCATCACACCCAGAATCCAGAGCAGAGAGAAACTTATGCCTGCGTGCTTGCTTGCTTGTGTTCAGCTTAGTTTCTCTACATTTGTCCAGTTCAGAACCACTTGCCTAGGGAATGGTGCCTCCTACAGTGGACTCAGTCTTCCCATATCAATTAGTTAAGACAATTCCTCATAAATAATGTCCACCTGCTAAGACAGATTATTCATTATTGAGATTATGTTTTCAGGTGGTTCTAGTTGATAATTAAAGCCATCTATCACACTAATAAATCAAATACATAGGTTAAAAAGATTACAGATTGGCACTAGTCATGGTGTCATTTCTAGTACTTGGAATAGACAGGACGATCTCAGCTTGGGCTACATGGTGAGTTCTAGGCCAGCCATAGTGAGACCTTGTCTAAAAACTAAACAAAAAAAAAAAAACCAACCAATATATCAATATATGTTATATGTTGTATTATATATGTATGTGTATGTGTGTGTGTATGTGTGTATTGCATACTCTAAAACCTATTCACTCTAACATGAGGCATCTGCACACATGTGCTCCACTATGTCTTCCTGACAATTCTCCATGACACAGAGCTCAAATACAGCTTCTCTTCTCATAAGTCACTTGTGTTAGGTATTTCATTATAGTAGACAAATGAAGAGCAGAACCAACACAAAGGCAGAGCACAGAGTAGTTTTGTTAATATAAGACACAGGAGACTTCAAGACCATTGTCACCTGTAGCTACCATTGTACCCTGGGTCAGTTTGTCTGCTAGACATGACAATCCCAAAAGCATTATCAAGAAACATCACATGAAGGACAACAGACGGACCAGAGGGATCTCAGCACTGTTCTCAGTGAACAATGCAACAGTACACTGAAAACAGTGCAGATACAATGGTCGCAATGATGCTGTTAACCCCCTGGACCCCATTCACACTTCTAGAACATTCCATCAAGAAACTGCCAACTTTACATTCTCTTCAGGTTCATTGTTTGTGCTGGGCCAAATTTGTTGGTGTCTCTGATGCTGATCTCAGATCTCCGTCTAAGCCGCACATTTTAGGAAACAGGAACTGTGTAGAGTTCCCATCATGCCTCTTGCCTTGTGCGGGATGGGCAGAGAGAAATTATCATCACCTGTTTGGCATGGGTGTGCCCTTCAACAGGGACCTTCCAACTCAAATATATTCAACTTCTTTGAAAATGGGTGTGAATGAAGCACCCCTCTATCCCTTTCCCCAGGCAGTTTGGGTGGGATGCTAGAGAATGTAGCCTTGTTAGAATGTCAGAAAGGTGATGTATGGATGGATTTGTAATGACTAACCTAAATAAACACACTGTTAAGAGACAAATAAAGGCTGGTGTGTGCACTGTTAACTTGAGTGGTGACAAGCATGGTTTTATCAATTGCTACCACATGTTTGATGTTTATTGTGCACTATCTCTAACACTTTGGGTATATGCCCTTGTTTCTCCTTCCAAATCAGACTCTGTATTTTTGTGTGCATATTTGTGTAGTGTGTGCATATGTCTTTGGGGGGCAAAACCCCATGTAAGTGCAAAGACAGGAGCAGGAGGAGGACATCAGATACCCTTCTCTATTACTGCTTAATTCTTTTGAGACAGTCTCTCACTGAACTTGGAGCAAGGCTAGAGTCCAGTAAGCCCCACAGTTCTTGTGTCTTCACCTCCCAGAGGCATACAGTCAGGGAAGTCTTTTCACCAGGATGCTAAGGATTAAGTTCAGGTACTTATGCTTGGGCAGCAAGACCTCTTAGCTACTGAGCTGTTCCCTCAGCCTCTTAGTTATGTGTCATGCCCCTTACATGAAAGAAATGTGTCCTATGGTCAGAGTTCTCCTTGCTAATGGGTCACCTAGAGGCCTGGAGGACTTAGCCAATAAGCTTCGTTTCCCAGGCATTCCTCCCTGCAAAAGGATCTAATCTCAGTCCCATCCTGAGAAGTGGGTATGGTACATTATGCATGCATTTTTCTGCCATGAACAACCAATAAACTGTTTAGAACCAGGGGAGCCATGGGAAAGGCATTCTACCACAGAGCCTCAGCAGGTTAATTCTCTAGTAGCCGGCCTCTCTGCGCTCCCAGCCACAGCTGCCACTAAGCCTGCCTCCTCCAAGCTAGGGATAATCACCCCTGAGACAAGGCAGAGCTACCCTTTCTCCCCTGGCCCTGGGCTAGATGCTGTCCTGAGTCTGAGAAACCTATGGCCTTGGTCTCATTGCAAGCCTTGGGATCCCCGAACCAGCTCGTGCTTTCCCACATCTCTGACTCTGCTTTCCTACCCCTGAAGCCAGTGTGAGCACCCCAACACTCGCCCTGGTGGCGGAATGGGATAAGCCCAGTCAAACTCCCCATATTCCCACTCCCCAAGAGGCCATGCCCAGTGGTGTGTATGTGTACATAAGCACAATCAGAGGACAACCTGCAGGAACCAGTTCTCTCCTTCCATGTGGGTGCTGGGGATTAAATTCAGGTCATCAGACTTGGTAGCAAGCACCCTTACCTGCCGAGCCATCACAGCCCAACACCGGGTTCTGAACACAGGCATTTTGTCCCTTGCTGCTACTTGGAACCAATGTATTTCTCTACCCTCCTTCACCACATTTCCCAGGACAAGAGTGAACAAGCTGGGAGATGACCAGCATGTACTAGGGGCAGCTGTGAAGGCTGGTCCTGCTTATGGACATCCTGGGGTGCCTAGAATGTGGTGCGCATGCCCCCACCGTGCAGCATGTGCATATGGCTGCATGCCGAGGGGAGAGGCATCTTGATCTCACCTGGACAAAGTTGTATTTTCCCTCTCTCACGGTGTCTATCACTCTGCCCCGCCTTCCCAGGTCTCCATTATTTCCTAGAAAAAAGGAGGAGGAGATGACCAGATTGCAGGTAAGTTGATTTTCACTTCTGCCATTATGTTTCCTCATGTCTCAGAGTGGGCCCACTATTCCCCAGTAAGGAATGGCAGCAAGTACTGGGCCCTCATATGTATTAGATGCAAAGAAAAGGCATCTTGTGTTTATTTTAAAATATATTTGTTTATTCATGGGGGGGGGGTGAACACTCATGCCACAGTGTGCCTGTTGAAGTTAGAGGACAACTTCCGGGAGCCTAGTCCCTGGCTTCTGCTGCCATGGTTCTGGGATTGAATGCAGGTAGCAAGGCTTAGGGCACTTACCTGCCAAGCTGCCTTCTCAGCTCCGTTCTGTTCAGTTTGAGTTGCTCCCTTTTATGGGGGGGGGGGTAAGTTCATCTTCCTTGCTTCCTTCCTTCCTTCCTTCCTTCCTTCCTTCCTTCCTTCCTTCCTTCCCTCCTTTTCTTTTTTCTTTTTGAACTAGGGTCTTACCGTGCAGCCTGGGCTAGCCCCATCATGTGCCTGATATGCCTGAGAGCTGTGAAGACAGACACATCATTTTAATTTTGTAAATGAACAATGTAAAAGAGAAAAGAAGTTTAAAAACTACACTCATCACTACCTTGTTTATGGTCCCCCAGCCAGGGCCATTTAAAGCCACATTCCTGGTGACATTTGCTGTGGTACAGCATGCATGGAATTGGACATCATTTCCAGTTAAAACAGTTTAAAACAGTACGTTTAAAATCTTCTGATGCTGTCGGTGAATTGCAGTGACCCCACCCACACACTTACAAATTCCTGAGGCATCCCAGTTTGATGTTGCCACCTATGGAGAAAACCCTGACTCAAAAATCAGCTTTGGGGTTGGCCATGTAGTCCAGGACGCAGCGCTTGCCCAGCATTTGGCAAAACCCCAACGTCCATCTCTAGCACTACACAGTAATGAGAATGAAATCATGAAAGGCAGCCTGAGAGACTACCACTTGTGTGTAACCTTCTAAAGACTCAAAGCTGTGTGTTTGAATATACATACATACATACATACATACATACATACGCATGCATACACATATGCATATGTACCTGTGCATCTATATCCCTTAAGTGACAGCTAAGATACTTTATTATCCTTTTATTTTAAGGATTATGTATTTTTATTTTTTGTATATTAGTGTCTTGCGTGCATGTGTGTGCCTGGTATCCATAGAGGCCAGAAGAGGGCATCAGATCGCCTGGAGCTGGAATTGTAGATGGTTCTGAGCCACCATGTGGTTGCTAGGAACCAAATCTGGGTCCTCTGCAAGAATAGGCAGTGCTCTTAACCACTGAGCCCATGTAGGTTCTTTGATTATAGTCTCTGGCATTCTGGAGTGTCGTAAGTATATGTGTGTGCATGTGTAGACGTATGCATGTGTGTGTGCATGTGTAGACGTATGCATGTGTGTGTGCATGTGTAGACGTATGCATGTGTATGTGCATGTGTTCACCATTTATGCCTCAAGCTAATTGAATGTGAAAGTTCTTAGCACTGCAGGGCATGATCACTCTCTATCCATTACCTCATTCACAGGTCTGAATGACAGAGTAGGGCCAGGATCCTTCACACTTTTCCATGAGATGAGTGATTCCTGTTCACACAGGAGGATGAGTGTTCACACTGTTCCATGTTCACACAAGATGATGAGTGTTCAGGCAGCTCTGAGGCCCTTGCTTTCTGGGTCAAGAGAGACAGGCTTGTTGTTTGAGTGGAAAGGCTGAGTGAAAAGACAGAGCACAAAGCAGAGTAGGGCAGGGCAGAGCAGAGCAGAGACAGAGGAGAGGAGGGCAGAGGAGAGGAGGGCAGAGGAGAGGAGGGCAGAGGAGAGCAGGGCAGAGCAGTGGAGAGCAGGGCAGAGCAGAGCAGGGACAGAAGAGAGGAGAGCAGAGGAGAGGAGGGCAGAGCAGAGCAGGGCAGAGGAGAGGAGAACAGGGCAGAGCAGAGCAGGGACAGAAGAGAGGAGAGCAGAGGAGAGGAGGGCAGGGAAGAGGAGAGGAGGGCAGGGCAGAGGAGAGGAGGGCAGGGCAGAGCAAAGCAGAGGCAGAGGAGAGCAAAGGAGAGGAGGGCAGGGGCAGAGGAGAGGAGGGCATGGCAGGGCAGAGGAGAGCAGAGCAGGGGCAGAGGAGAGGAGAGCAGGGGCAGAGCAGTGGAGAGCAGGACAGAGCAGTGGAGAGCAGGGAAGAGCAGTGGAGAGCAGGACAGAGCAGTGGAGAGCAGGGGCAGAGGAGAGGAGAGCAGGGCAGAGGAGAGCAGGGCAGAGCAGGGGCAGAGGAGAGAAGAGCAGGGGCAGAGGAGAGGAGAGCATGGCAGAGGAGAGGAGAGGAGAGCTTGGCAGAGGAGAGGAGAGGCGAGCAGGGCAGAGGAGAGGAGAGGAGAGCAGGGCAGAGGAGAGGAGAGGCGAGCAGGGCAGAGCGGTGCAGGGGCAGAGGAGAGGAGAGCAGGGCAGAGGAGAGCAGGGCAGAGCAGTGCAGGGACAGAGCTCTCCCTCCATAGCCAAGAGCAAGATGCTCAGAACCTCCTCCAGAGCTGGTGCAGGCTTGAATAGGCCTGAAGTATAAACATTTAGATTTCCTTATAGCAAACCAATATGCAAATGTTTACAATGTAAAAGGAAGTGAGAACAATCACATCTGACCAGTGGGTACTACAGAAGAAATAGTCATGTTGAGCAAGGGCCAGTGAGATGGCTCAGCAGATAAAGGAGATTGCGGTCCAGGCTGATGACTGAGTTCAATCTATGGGACATACACCATAGGAGAGAAACTGTCTCCCCAAGTTGTCCTCTGTCCTTCACAAGTGCACCAAGGATGCATGAGATCCCTGACACACACAAATCAATAAATAATGACATTGAAAAAAGAGAAATAGTAAATGTATGGAGAAAGAATATTTACTACTAAATTGACTAATTCAGTGAACTCCAGGTTCAGTGAGAATATACTGTCTTATGGGAGGAGGGGGAGAGGAGATGGCTCAGCAGATAAAAACACTTGCCACATAGCCCTGAGTTCAACCTTTGGGATCTGTGTCCAAAGCCAGATCTGGTGGTGTCCATCTGTAATTCCAGCATTCCTGTGGATGAGATGGTAGGAGGGTACATGAGAACCAGTTGGAATCTAGCAAGCAAGCTGGCCTGGAGTCCACAGTACAGCAGAATTAGCAAGAGATCCTGTACACTGCTCCGTTCTTCTGCAAGGTTGACGGCCAGAGCCAGCTCCCAAAAGACCTCCACGTACATGCCGTGCCATGCACTTCCAGGAGACATACCTATGTGTGTGCACAGAATAATAGTCATGATTCTTTTTTAAGATGCAGAGGATAGAGAAAGACAGTGATGTCGGCTTCTGGCCTCCAGATGCTTGTGCACAGGTGTGGACATGTGCACGTGCACACTCACAGACTTGGGTACATCCACATGCATGTGTGTCTTAGGGTTTAATGGCTGTGAACAGACACCATGACCAAGGCAACTCTTATAAAGGACAACATTTAATTGGGGCTGACTTACAGGTTCAAAGGTTCAGCCAATTATCAAGGCAGAAACATGGCAGTATCCAGGCAGGCGTGGTGTAGGAGGGACTGAGAGATCTACATCTTCATCTGAAGGCTGCTAGCAGAGTACTGACTTCCAGGCAGCTAGGACGAGGGTCTTAGAGACCACACCTACCGTGACACACCTACTCCAGCAACGCCACATCTTCTAATAGTGCCACTCCCTGGGCCAAGTGTGTACAAACCATCACAATACGCCACCCATGGATGTGCATCTACACATATGCAACACACACACACACACACACACACACACACACACACACACACGGATTTACTTTTGCTGTTTGGCCCTTATGGTGGGTGGATTTAGCCAAGCAGAGGGCGGGCAGAAGGCAGAAATTCAATCCGAGAGGCCCAGAGTCCCCTACAGCTTCTCCTTTCACGTCTCCCCAGCACCACGTGTTCTGTAGTCTCAGCCTATGTGTGTTTGCTGTCACAGGAGATGGTGACGTTCAGGGATGTGGCCGTGGACTTCAGCGAGGAGGAGCTAGGGCTGCTGGATGCTACCCAGCGGAAGCTGTACCGAGAGGTGATGCTGGAGAATTTCAGGATGCTGCTCTCAGTGGGTGAGGACTGGAAGCTTGGGGACACCTGAAGCTATTCTCTGGGCTTGGCTCTCTGGCTGGAAGCTACAGAAAGTTTCTCATGGCTCCTTCCACGTAAATGTCTGTCTTTTGAGCTGTGTATGGGAGGCCTGTTTGATTTTTTTTGTTGTTGTTGTTGTTTATTTTTTGCCAGTTTGATACAAGATGGGTTTGTCTGAGAAGAGAAACCTCACTTGAGAAAACACATCCATCACAATGGCTGGCCTGTAGGCAAGCCTGGGTGGCATTTCCTTGATTAGTTATTGCTATGAAAGGACCCAGCCCACTGGGTCAGTGCCACCCCTGAGCCACCCCTATGAGTTGCATAGGAGACAAGCTGAGCAAGTCATAAGGAGCAAGCCATTGAGCAGCACCTCTCCATGGCCTCTACATCAGTTCCTGCCTCCAGGTTCCTGCTGTGAGTTCCTGCCCTGGCTTCCCTTCATGATGGTCTATAAGCTGGAAGATGAAATAAACACTTTCCTCCCCAAGTAGTCATGGTTGTTTATTATGGCAACAGGAAGCAAACTAGGACAGTGGGCACACTGGGCCCTTCAGCATTGGTTTATGGAAACCCACTTAGCATGTTGCCCAGCTTGTTTTGTTTTATAGGGTGTATAGCAGTGACTATTTATTAATCTGAACTCCTAGGAGTTATTTTAAAAATATATTTAGTGTGTGTTGTAGCTAAGGTTTTACTGCTGTAAACAGACACCATGATCAAGGCAACTCTTATAAGGGCAACATTTAATTGGGGCTGGCTTATAGGTTCAGAGGTTCAGTCCAGTATCATTCAGGCAGGAGCATGGCAGCATCCAGGCAGGCATGGTGCTGGAGGACTGAGAGTTCTACATCTTGCTCCAAAGGCATCAAGAAGACTGGCATCCTCAGGCAACTAGAAAGAAGTTCTCAAAGCCCGCCCACAGTGATACACTTCCTCCAACAAGGCCTCACCACACCTCCTAACAGTGCCACTCCCTGGGCCAAGCCTATTCAAACCACCACAGTGTGTGCCGTGTGTGTGTGTGTGTGTGTGTGTGTGTGTGTGTGTGTGTGTGTGTGTTTGTGTAGCCTTGTGTGTGTGCCATGTGAATAGAGGTGCCCACAGAAGCCAGAGAGGCATCAGATTTCCTAGAACTGGAGTTACAGATGGTTGTGGATCACCATGTGGTTCTGGGACTCAAACCCTGAGTCCTCTGGAAGAGTAGCCAGTGCTTTTAATTGCTGAACCATCTCTCCAGCTCTAGAGTTCTTTTCCTTCCCTCCTCCCTCCCTCCCTTCCTTTTTTTTCTTTTTATTTGTTTTTGTTTCTTTGAATCAGGGACTCTTTTGCCCAGGCTAGACTGTCTCAGAGTTACTGTCTAGCTGAGGGTGATCTTGAACCTCTGATCTGCCTTCCGTTCCCTTCCAAATGCTGCTACAACAGACATACACCTCCACATCCAGGTCTTTTTTTTTTTTTTTAATCAAATTTTGACAAGGTAGACATCATCAAACTTTTGCATTTTTTTTCAATAGCTCATCAGCCCTTCAAACCAGGTCTGATAGCCCAGCTGGAGAATGAAGAGAACCTTTGGTTGGTGGAGGCAGAAGCCCATGCAGGCAGGCTCTCAGGTGAGAATGGTGCATCAAGGAGAGTGTGTGGTGGTGCTTTCCAGAACATGGGGCAGGATATGTCTGCTCCTACCTTAACACTTCCCTGTTCCCCATTTTATAAGTGATATAATGAATTTTACAGTGTTTAAATTAAGCAGGTTGGTCAGATGGTTCTGGAATAAAGGTGCTTGGCACCAAGCCTGAGGACCTGTGTTACTTTTCTACAGCCCATGTGGTGGAAGGAAGGAGTGAACTGACTCCCACAAGTTGTCCTCTGATCTCCACTGACATGCCGTGGCTTGAGTACACATACACACACACATGCACACAGACACACATGCATGCACACTCACATTCATGCACACACATTCACACACACATGTACACACACATATATAGAGACTCATATATGCATATGCACACACACAGGCACACACACGTGCATACATATGCACACACATTCACACACTCACACATGCACACACATTATGCACATACTCATAAACACACATATACGGACACACATGCACATGCACATGCACACACACGTACACATATGCACACACATATGCACACACAGAGAAGACAAAAGACATTTTTCCACTTTGGGAATATCCCTTTTCTTTTATCCACTGGATCATCCAACAACCCATGGTAAAACTACAATGACATGCATGAAGTTCACTAGATCTTTTGAGTGGGGCCATATTTGATATCCAGGTTTTATTAGAAAACCCACAACTTAAGGTACCCAGGGAGCGTCAGTTTTGTGATTCCTGTGTGTGTGTCAGGTGTTTTGAAAGTACCCATAGAAACAGCGTAACTTGCCAGTGTCCCTCCGTGAGCTGAGTGAGATGCGACAAACCCTCAGTAAGGTGCTCACTTGTGCATTTGTCTGGATTCTCCTCCTCCCCACAGGAAGAAGGAGTGGACATGCTGTGGAGAACACTGAAGACATGGAATTAAACTCCCTTTGTCCCAAGGAGCTCTCCTTCTGTCAGACCTGGCCATGGGGTGCAGGCACATTACCCAGGGAACAAGAGTTCATAAAAAGATGCCAAGGGAGTAACCATGAATCTCAGAGCCAAGGAGTTTCTCCCTGCCTGCTGCGGGCAGGGATGCCCATTCAGATTTCTGAAGATGGGAATTATGTGTTGCCTCCTGTACATAGACTCCAAGACTCTGCTTCCATGAAAAATCAAGAGTATCCTTCTCTGAGATCCCAGCATTCCTGGGGGGAACCACATCTCGGCAGGACATGTAATTGCCAGTGGAAAGGTCAACAAACATCCATAAGAAATTACTTCTGTAGGTATGACAGTGTTGACTGGTCCTCCTACCACAGTGACAAAGAGGAATTACATGACAAAGGAAAAAGCTATAGTTTCCATGATCACAGAGGAGAGACCGAGAAGGTATCATTACTTAATCAGGACTTGATTGAGTTAGGGCCAGAGCCCTGCTCATGTACCAAGTATAGAGAAGCCTGGGGCCATGATGATGATGACCACAGCTCTCACACACATCAGCAGTGCTGCTCAAGAGGGAAGCCCTGTACACAGAATCTGTATGGAGAGGGCTCTGATGATAAGTCAGCCCTTCACGGTCATCCATGTCTTGAGACAGGAGATGAAGGTGCTGCTGGGAGCCCACCTCTGCAGTCCCCTCCAAGAGTGTGTATGGAGCAAGCGCCATGCAAGTGCAGGGAGACTGTCCACCATAGTTCCCCTCTTAACACTTGTGGGTGTGCCCACCCAGGCAACACCTCCCAGACATGCAGCATCCCCAACATGCAAGGTGTTGGTAGTTGTTTCCGCCACAATAGTACTTTTAGGGCCCATCCCAGGGAAGAACCCAATAATTATGAGGAGAATGGGAATGTTTTTAATCAGAGTTTATATTGTCTTCAAGTTAATCGGAAAATTGATGCTGAAGAGAAACTATGTCTAGGTGTGGAGTGTAGAAAAAATTTCACACATTGCTCAAATCTGAACATTCCACACAGAGTTCATGCGGAGGAGACTCTCTGTAACCCTGATTGTGGTAACCACTTCAGTCTGCCCCCACATTTTCAGGACTTTCCAGGAGTGCACCCCAGGGGACAATCGCACAATCGTACATGCTGTACCGGCTTCAGTCAAACTTTGTGCCTTCAAGGCCATCAGAATCACATTCTAGAAAAGCCTTTTCATAAAGAGGGGAGAAGTGGCTATAACTGGAGTTCCACCCCCAAGGATCATCAGAAACAGAATCTGCACAAATGCAATGCCTGTGGGAAGGGCTTCAGTCACAGATCGGTTCTTAATGTTCATCAGAGAATCCACACTGGAGAGAAGCCATACAAGTGTGAGGAGTGTGGGAAGGACTTCAGCCGGAGTGCCTACCTTCAAGCCCACCAGAGAGTTCACACTGGAGAGAAGCCATACAAGTGTGAGGAATGTGGGAAGGGCTTCAGCCGAAATGCATACCTGCAAGGCCACCAGAGAGTTCACACTGGAGAGAAACCATACAAGTGTGAGGAGTGTGGGAAGGGCTTCAGCCGGAGTTCACACCTGCAAGGCCACCAGAGAGTTCACACAGGAGAGAAACCGTACAAGTGTGAGGAGTGTGGGAAGAGCTTCAGCTGGAGCTTTAATCTTCAAATTCATCAGCGGGTTCACACCGGAGAGAAACCCTATAAATGTGGAGAATGTGGCAAAGGCTTCAGTAAGGCCTCAACTCTCTTGGCCCACGAGAGAGTACACACAGGAGAGAAACCTTACCAGTGTCATGACTGTGGCAAGAACTTTAGTCAGAAATCTTACCTTCAAAGCCATCAGAGTGTCCACTCTGGAGAGAGACCATACATATGTGAGGTGTGTGGGAAGGGCTTCAGTCAGAGAGCGTATCTACAAGGTCACCAGAGAGTCCACACTCGAGTGAAACCATATAAATGTGAGGTGTGTGGGAAGGGCTTCAGTCAGGGTTCACGCCTTGAGGCACACCGGAGGGTCCACACAGGAGGAAAACCATTCAAATGTGAGACCTGCACAAAGGGATTCAGTGAGAGTTCCCGCCTCCAGGCACATCAGAGGATCCATGCAGAAGGAAGACCCTACAAATGTGACCAGTGTGGTAAGGGCTTCAGTGGCTATTCCAGTCTCCAAGCCCATCACCGAGTCCACACTGGAGAGAAGCCGTACAAATGTGAGGTGTGTGGGAAGGGCTTCAGTCAAAGATCGAATCTCCAAGCTCATCAGCGCTTGCACACAGGGGAGAAACCTTACACGTGTGATGCATGTGGTAAGGGTTTCCGTTGGAGCTCAGGCCTTCTGATACATCAAAGGGCCCATAGCAGTGATAAGTTCTGTAGGAGTGGGGAGTACAGGAGCAGTTATCTGCCTGAGAACCTATGCAGAAACGAAGGCCTGTAAAATGCCCTTCTGTTGTGTTAATGGAGACATACTGTTTGTACCCACCGTGAACACTGATGGTGGCTAGGAAAGGACACAGCAGAGAGCTCTAATGAAAGGGCTCTACTGAGAGTTTTCGAAACCTCAGCAAGCTATGGTGGAGAACCAAGAACTCCCAACACCACATAGTTCAGCAGGGATTAACAACAACAACAAACAAAAAAAATGATATCTATGTCCACTAGAACATAACCTGGTGATAGAGGAAACTGTCCATTGCCAAGGCTGCGGGAGTGTGACTGGAGAGATGGCTCAGCGTGACGAACACTGGCTGCTTTGGAAGAGGACCACGCGGCAGCTATCTGACACCTTCATGGTGCCCAGATGTATGTGCAGGCAAGAAACTCATATACAGAAAAATGAATAAATAAAATTGATCCATACTCCTTTATAACTTAAAGATTTAGTCAGTGCTGTTTGCTCTATGAGTGAAAATATGCAAAGAAACAACATTTGAAACTAAGTTTATTTCAAAATGGATTAGGAGAGATCTTATCAAGGTATACAAGATATCTTGTCTTATATCAGTGCAAATAAATGAGTTCCATTTGAAATGTAGGACCTTCAGGAATATTTTCATCTGCAATAACCACCGTTTGGTTAGTTAGCATCCTCTTGTCCTGCCCTAAGCAGACAGGTGCACAATTTCTTCTTCTATAGGGTATACTGTTAAGACTGGCTGTGTGTACCTGTGTGCGTGTGTGCATGCGTGCCTGCACATGAATGCAGTGTCTAAGGAGGGCAGAAGAGCATTTTGGAACGCCTAGAACTGGAGTTATGCTAGGAACCGAACTCTGGTCCTCTGGAAGATCAGCAAATGCCTTTAGTTGCTAACATCTCTCCTATTGCTCATTCATGTCTTGTCAACCACCACTCACAGGGGAGGATCGTGCAAGCTCATGGTGGTTTCATCAGCCAGGGTGCTCTGAGTTTTGAGTAACAGAAAGTTCAGAACTATTCAGAATAATCACAGTATTTGTACAGATGCAACAATAAGAGAGGGCAAGGCTTGGACTGGATCAGGCTCTGACCTTCCTGTTGTTTTCTTAATTCTCTCACATGGATCTCTTTATGCAAGCTCTTGTCTTCTGATTGCTTATGAAATGACAGAATCGTGTGCCCCAACCCCACCCTCCCAACCAAAGTAAGAATGCTGTCACAGTGCTGTGTGGCTTGGTAGGCCTCTGTGATCTTCAGTCAAAACAGACCAAAGAGGCAGCAAAGGGAGAGTGTTGCTGGATCTTCAGACAACTACACTGACCCTGGTACAAACAATGGCAAGTTATCCTGAGAAAAGGGAGATCTATGGGCAGAGAATTCTTCGGTGTATATACACACAGTGATGGCCCAAAATTAAACAAACATCAGGGACACTTGAAAAAATTCCCCCAGCACTCCCACTCTGACCATAAGCTCAAAGCAACAACATTGGCCAGGTGATATTCTTAAGATAATGACTACAAGAGAGTAACAAAAACCAGGCAGTGATGGTACATGCCTTTAATCCCAGCATTCAGGAGGCATATCTTGAGTTTGAGGCAAGCCTGGTCTACAGATAGAGTTCCAGGACATCCAGGGCTACACAGAGAAACCCTGTCTTACAATTATATCTCTATCCCTGTCTGTCTGTCTGTCTGTCTGTCTGTCTGTCTGTCTGTCTGTCTGTCTATCAATCAATCTATCTATCTATCTATCTATCTATCTATCTATCTATCTATCTATCTATCTATCTATCTATCTATCCATCTATACCCAATTCCAGCCTAATATCTGGCCAGATCCATTACAATACTCTGGCAAAGCAGTTGCACCCATTTCCAGGCAAAAGAACCAATTCTGTCTCAGTAGCTGTCTCCAAGCTATATAGCCTTTGCTTGAGAAATGAGGACTACCTATTGGTAGGAGACAGCAAGCCAGGTAACTACAATGACTATTAGGAAAGGTTGGGTTCTGGCATTATCAGGGAATTGTGTAGCCCAGGCTTGCCTCAAACTTGCTGTATGAGATTAGCTCAAGGCTCTAGGAAAAGGCTGCGCAGTTGTGGTATAAGTCTTTAGCCCCCGTACTCAGAAGGCAGAAGGAGATGGATCTCTATGAGTTCCAGGCCAGCCTGGTCTACAGACTGAGTTCCAGGACATCCAAGGCTAGATAGAGAAACCTGTCTCAGTAAAAACAAAAAAGTTCTAAGTCTGACATGGTGGTACACACACAATTTGGAGGTTTAGGCAGAAAGATCATGAATTCCAAGCCAGCCTGGGCTTCAAAGTGAGGCTCTGTCTCAACAACTACAAAAGTTCTGCTTAACCTAGCTGAAAAATGTATCAGAGAACCTCACTATAGGTCAGTAGAAATAACCCAACTAATCCAGGAATGTAGGTCCATGCCTTCGATCCCAGCACTTGGAAGGCGGAACAAGAAGGTTTAGGAGTTCAGAGCTTTTCTCACCCACAGGTCAAGTTTGAGTCTATCCTGGTCTACATGAGTTTTAATTTAAAAAAAACTTAAAAAATTAATTTCAGATTCACAGCTGTCACTGACCATGCCACAACTTCTGTCGTGGGCTAGCTCACAGCAAGCCATGTGTGAATTTTGTATCTTTGTAATTTGATTAGACTTTCAGAGGTCACTTCGCTGACTTTGTGTGACTACAGCAAGCCATATTCTCTCTATATATACACACTCATATGTGTTTCTATGGAGGGCTAAGTGTCAGCTGTCCTTAGAAATCACCATGCACACGACGACTCACAGGCTCCTTGCTACTGAAGAAAACTTGAAAGCAGGGATAACTGGAGTCGAAGATATTTTAAATTTGATGTTTATTAGACACATTTCCAAATGGAGAAGAGAACCTCCAGTTCTGGTTTGGTTTCTGTTACTGTGATAAACACTGTGATAACCACCTTGGCTAAGAAAAGGTTTATTTGGATTATACCTGCCAATCACAGTCAATCTCTGAAGGAAGCCGAGTAGGAATTGAAGTCAGAACCATGGAGGAACACTTCCAACAAGCTTGCTGTCCATGGCTTGCTAGGCATTTGATTGATTGATTGTCTGGCTGTCCTGGAATTCACTATGTAAACCAGTCTGATCAAATTTACAGATTCCCCCAAACTCTGCCTCCCGGGTGCTGGGATCAAAAGCCAAGACTGGCTGCTCAGCTCACTTTTTTGTAGAACCAGGGACCATTTACCCAGGGGTGGCACCATTTACAGTGAGTTGGGCCCCTCCCACACCAACCACTAATAATGAAAATGCTTCATAAACTTGCATACAGCCCAGTCTCATGGAGGCGTCTTCTCAGTTGAGGCTCCCTCTCCCCTGAAAGTTGACAAACCGCATGTAACACTAGCCCAAGGGGGCCCGGCATCCACTCGTGGCCACACACACACACACACACACACACACCACATACACACACACACCACACCACACACACACACACACACACACACACACACACACACACACACACACACCACAATCTATTTAAGAAGAATTGAATGGGTGTATAACAGTGGAATAAATACAGTTTATAATCTTGTCTCTGACACAATATTCTAGACTTAGGTCAATAACCTGAGCTACAAGCTAGAGCAGATTCTGAGACTCGATTGCCTACAACCATCCATGTTAAATGGCCATGGTTCCCGTATGTTTTAGGGAGGGAAATGGAATGAGAGAGCAGCACTGAGTTGAACTGTCCTCCAGGCAAGAGGCTTATTAACATTGCTGCAGCGTGGTGGGGTCTGAAGTGGATTGCCAGCCCCACTAAGACAGAGTAAGCTGGTTTCCTATAACATGTAGTTTATTTTATCTATGCATTTATTTATTAATTTGTGTGTGTGTGTGTGTGTATGCACACCAGTGTGTTGTAGCGTCTGTGGTAGAGGCAGATGTAAATTACATAGAGTCACTTCTCTCCTTCCATTGTGTGTGTTTCAAGGATTGAACTCAGGTCCCCAGACCTGTACCTGCCAAGACATTTGCAGGCCACAGGCAGGGTCTCTTGTTTCTGACACTCTGAGATCCAGACTAGCTGGTATGGAGTCTTCTTGTTGGCTCCAATATGACACTTTGCTTTTATTGTGAGAATCAGTAAACAGTTTTCTTTTTTGTTGTATCTGTAGGCTGTAGGGGTGATAAATATCTGGGGACACAGCATTGGCTCTGAGTTGAATCCAGTGTTCCTTAAATCTAGTATCTGGTACACTCAAGAAAACAGCTTTTCCAGTTTTAGCTTACCCTTTGCTCCCAATTAATGTATGTGTGTTTGGAAGAAGAGTAATTATGGCACAAATACAGGAGTCACACAGGTCAGATGTCAGTACTACCACTGAGCCACACCCCAGCCCCTCACTGGGGGATTCTAGGCAGGGGCTCCACCACTGAGCCACGCCCCCAGCCCCTCACTGGGGGATTCTAGGCAGGGGCTCCACCACTGAGCAACACCCCCAGCCCCTCACTGGGGGATTCTAGGCAGGGGCTCTACCACTGAGCCACACCCTCAGCCCCTCACTGGGGAATTCTAGGCAGAAATTCTACTACTGAGCCATGCCCCTAGCCCCTTACTGGGGGATTCTAGGCAGCTTGTGGTTTGAATGAAAATGCCCCCATAGCTCATATATTTAAATGCTTAAGTGTCCAAGGAGTGGAACTCTTTGAAAGGATTTAAAAGATGAGAAGGTGTGGCCTTCTTGGAGAAAGTATATCACTGTGTATGGGCATTAAGATTTTAAAAACACATGTGAGTCCATTCTCTTTCTCAGCCTCTCTGCATATGGATCGGGATATAAGTCTCAGCTACTTCTTCAGCACCACGCCTGCCTGCTCCATGATAATAGACTAAACCTCTGAAAGTGTAAGTCAGCCCCCAGTTAAATGTTTCCATTTATAAGAGTTGCTTGGCCATGGTGTCTCTTCAAAGCAATAGAACAGTGACCAAGACAGAAGTTGGTACCAGGGATTAGAGTATTGCTGTGACAAGCCTGACCATGCTGTTTGTTGAAGGAATATGGAAGATTTTAGGACTTTGGACTACAGAAATGATTAAATGCTTTTTGATTAGCAAAACTTAGTGGATCATCCTAGGAGGAGAATGCAAGACAGTGCCAGGGGCAATTAGAGCTGGGGTGTGGGGGGCAATTAGAGCTGCTCAGAAGTTTCAGAGGCAAACAGTATTCGTATGGGGCCTAAACCATTCTAGTCATATTCAGGCAAAAAATAAAGTGGATGATTTTTGTCCTCATCTTAAAAATCTGCCTGAAACTAAGGTGATGAGTTTTGTATTATTTGCATAAGCAGAGGAGATTTCCAGACAGCCTCGTGTTGACTGTGCCATGTGGTTACTTGTGGTCGCTCTCATGGAGCCCCATCATGAAGAGGAGCAAGCAGGACAGAAATATGAGAAAAAGGGCACCTTGGAGGCCTAAGGACAAGCCCGATTCTGAATGCTGTGAAGGGAGTGCCGACCGCAGCGCAAGACCCCACTCAGCGAAGCTTCCAGCTCGTGAAAGGGAATAAAGGAAAAGCTTAAGCACTGAGGGAGACCATCAATTACAGAAAGATGTTGGCAATGGAATTGGATGGGGCCAAGGTCCAGACTGTCAAGCAGCAGAACATGGCAGCTTTGGCCACTTGGTTCTGGCTTTAGAGTCAAGGATTCAAGAAAAGGGATCTTAGGTCTCCCTCAGTAACAAAGGAAATGCCCTGAAGGCAGTTGTGGTGTAGGAGAGTTCCTGCCTAGAGGCCAAGGGAGGACATTGCATGCCTCTGTGAGTGTGAAGCCTGGGTTATGCTGGAGATCACAAGATGTTGAAGATGCCAGAACTGTGGGATCCCAGATGAGGAGAGCTGCAGACTGAGTGTGAAACCAGCCTGAGAGAGACAAGAGCCAACAGGGTCGAAAGAGTAAAACATCTGAAGAGTGCTTTGACATCAGTGTAGAGATGCAGAGTTTGGCCACCACCTTCGGTTTTTAGTCTTGCTTTGGTCCAGTATTTCCTCACCGTACTGCCTTCCCTACATTAAGAAATGGTAAAGTATATTTTGTGCCTTGACACATTGGGTTATGTGATCTGCTTTTTTATTTTGATTTTACAGAGGATTACAATGAAGAAATTGTTATGGGTATCAGAAAAGTTTGACATTTAGATTTTTAAACAATATCGAGATTGTGATACATGGTGGGGACTTTTGAAGCTGGGCTGAATGCATTTTGCATTATGATATGGGCAAAGGCTTATGGGGGTAGGTAGCAGAGTGTGTTGGTTTGATAACTGTGGCCCCCATACGTTCATGTCTTTGAATGATTGGAAATAGCAGGCAGCCATACTTTTTGCCATGTTAATGGACTAAGCCTCTGAAACAAGCCTTAATCATGGTGTCTCTTCATAGAAGTAGAATAGTGACCCAGACACCCTGTGGTCTACCATCGCCTGTGATGGGAAGATTCAATGCAGGAATTCTGACTGTGCTGCTGAATCAAGCTCCTATAGCTGAGAAGTTTAAGTTTTAGCTTTTATAATGCAATATAAGATGGAACTTCAATGTTCTTAAAAAGGATACACAGCTGACCATGGTGGTGCATACCTCTTATCCCAGCACCTGGAAGACAGAGACAGAGAATCTCTGAGTTTGAGGCCAGCTTGATCTACAGAGTTCCAGCACAGCCTGGGCTACGCAGAGAAACTGTCTCGGAAAAACCCAAAACAACTCCAAAAACATCAGAAATAAAAAAGTATCCATAGATGTCTTACATGGCATTTCAAAAATGAAGAAACTGAAAAGCAACCAGGAAAGCGAGCGCCCAAAGAGCGATTTCCAAGGATCCCAGGCCAGTTAAAATAGCTTGGAATATATAGAGGCTTTAGTATTCTGGGGAATGTAGTCCTGGAAAAGCACAGAGCTAGGCGCTTCCTCTGATGCATTCTGGGAATTGTAGTTCCAGTGCCAGCGACGGATGAGATGACTTCCGGTCCCGCAGGGCCAGCCAGACTAGTGGTGTTTCTGGTGAGGTGATATCCTGCAGCGTTCTGCGACCCTTCCTGCGCTGGTGTTTCGATGTGTCCTCTCGGGGACCGAGTCTGCATCTCCGGAAGAAGCGGGGCTGGTTCTCTCTAGCTGGGCTCTGCCTGAGGCAGCGCTGCCCAGGATTCCTGGACCCACCTCAGCGTTTGTGGAGCCCCGGGGAGAGTCTAGCTTCCCCACGGAAGTCTGTCGGAGTAACAGTGATAACAGATGGCCAGTGTCCTAAGGCCTTAAGTGGTATGCAACGCTGGTTTTGATGTGATTTTTTTTTTTGCATTTATTTATTTGTTTATCTACTAAGAGTGGAGCATGCCACACTTTATAAAAGGGCCCAGAAAACTACTTGTGGGAGTAGGATCATTCCTTCCACCACTGTGGGGTTCAGAGACTTGAACTCAGGTGGTCAGCCTCGGTGGCAGTCACCCATACCCTTTGAGCCATATCTCAGGGCCAAACTCCCCTTTCCTTAGAGAAGGTTTAGCTTTTTTTTTTTTTTTTTTTTTTTTTTTTTTTTTTTTTTTTTTTTTGTAATTATCTTCATGTACGTGGGAAAAAGAGACTTTATGGAGGCTCTTGCAGATGAGCAACGTTTACTAGAATTTAAAATTTTTAGAGCGAGAGAAATTTGGGGGTGGGGATTTCACTCCTGTGTATAGAAATAATTATATGTAAGATAGCTGTCACATTAACAGACCCTTAGAAGAGTGGTGGTGGTCAGTTATGACACAGCATTCATCAGAGAGTTCGGGGCTTCTTAAACATTTGTTTTTCTGGGAAGCCCATCACTACTGGCAGCATTGTGAAGGTAAGAGTGCACCACATCCCTGAAGCTGCCCGAAATAGAGAATGTGGCCTTGTCTAACCCTTTGCTGTGAGTGAGGTGAGGCATCCATAACCTGATAACCCGGAGGTTTACACTACCGATTAGTAGGAAGTAGGGAGAAAAGCCTGGTCAGCGGGCACAGCCCTTGGGGCTGATGGAGAAGCTGAGGAAGCCATGGGGACCCACTGTCCTAGCAATGTTCTCACAAAGCCCTTCCTCCCCCAGCTCGCTTCCCAGAGCCCTGCCTTGTCTCAAAGAGAAGAGAACAATGACCAAGTTACAGGTAAGTCGGGTTGCTCCCCCATTCCCTACAGAGCTAGGGATTGGAAACAGGACCCTGCATGCTGGGCCAGTGCTCTGCAGCTGAGCCTCTCTGAACTGCATGAAGAGGGGAAGTTGCTGAGAAGAAAAGTCTGGAAGGAGGAGAGATAAGAGAGGACAGTGGGGACGTGTGCTCAAAGCACACTGCACACGGGAAAGTGTAAAAGGATGAATAAAATAAATTGAAATAGAGAAAGTGGGCTGGAGAGACGGCTCAGTAGTTAAGAGCACTGACTCAGTTTGTTCCCAGCACCCACACCTGATCACTTAAAGCTGCCTGTAACTCCAACTCCAGGGGACCCACTGCCCTTTTCTAGACTCCCAGTGCACCTGCACACACACACTTATACACAGATAGATGGCATACATATACATTTAAAAACCCCTTTAGTTCACTTATATTTAAAAAATGACATTTTCCACCATTTACCTAATTTTTATTTTGCAAATCAGTATACATTCTCCATCTTCATGTGGGTTATGAATTATCATTTTACTTTAAAATTTTGTATTATCATTATCGTGTGAGGGGCTTGGTTGTGAGTATAACAAGGAATGCATGTAGATATCATAGGGTATGTTTTGGGAGTCCAGCTTTCTTCTTCCACCTTGCCGAAGCAATTCTCCTGTTTCTGGGACTCTGTGGAGGCAGGCAGATCCCTGGTGCTTGCTGGCAGTCATCCTAGCCTACTGGGCAAGTTCTAGGCCAGTGAAAGGCCCTATCCCCAAACAAAATATGATGGCCTGCACCAGAGGCTGTCTTCTAGTTTCTACATGCATGTGCACCCTCATGTACATAGGTACACTGACATGTATGCACACTGATCACTGGTTATCCTCATTTCCTGTATTTGGAATTCATATCCTGAATAAGCAGGGAGCATCAGGCTGCCACCATCTGCATACCTTCTGGGGTTGACCCACCTTGGGCGATGAAGGCATCAAGAAAGAACAGACTTTACTAATGAAGTATTCTAAATCTAAAATTCATAATGTTGCACAACACAAAGCATTTTAAATGATGTTATAATTCATGGAATATCATTCAGAGCAGTTTGTATTTGAGAATGAAGATACACCTGAACAGCCAGAAGGAGCTGGGCATCATGAGTGAAGGAGGAACTAGGCATTGCCAGCTGTTTCCAGTACAAAGTCAGCACATTGCTCCTGACATGAGTTGGAATATGCCCCATTTAACAGTGGTGGGCCTACTGACCCAGCTGTGGAAATGACACCAAGTTCCTTGTACAGTATTTTCTCTTTTTGCCTCTATTCTCTCTGTAGCTATGGAAAGGGATGAATAAGTGTACTGGCTGGTGTTGTGTGTCAAGTTGACACCAGCTAGAGTCATCAGAAAGGAAAGAGCCTCAGTTGAGGAAATGCCTCCATAGGATCCAGCTGTAAGGCATTTTCTTAATTAATCATTAGTGTTAGATGTGGGTGGTGCCATCCCAGTCTGATGGTCCTGGATCCTATAAGAAAGCATGAAGAGCAAGACATGATGAGCAAGCCAGTGGGCAACACCACTCCATGGCCTCTGCATCAACTCCTTCCTCCAGTTTCCTGCCCTTGCTTGAGTTCCTGTCCTGACTTCCTTCAATAATGAACAGAAATATGGAAGTGTAAGCCTAGTAAACCCTTTTTTTCCCAACTTGCCTTTTTGTTCATGGTGATTTGTCCCAGCAATATAAACCCTAACTATAGACAACAGGCTCTGTATAAATAGTTCCTCAGGTCCTAGTGACATCAGGAATGAAACTGAGGTGGCGTGTGTTTGTCGTCATAGGAGACAGTGACCTTCAGGGACGTGGCCGTGGTCTTCAGTGAGGAGGAGATGAGGCTGCTGGACGCTGCTCAGAGGAAGCTGTACCACGATGTGATGCTGGAGAACTTCAGGAACCTCCTGGCTGTGGGTGAGGATGGGGCTCTGTGTCCTTAGTGATGTCAGAAGTTCACATCCTGTGTGTCGCACTCCACTGCTTTCCTTTTAGGTTTATTTATTTTGTATTTTATGTATATGTGAGTGTTTTGTCTGCATGTGTGTCTGTGTCACATTCACTCATGATGCCCACAGAGGTCAGAAGAGGGCATTAGATCCCCAGGATCTGGAATAACGGATGGTTGTGAGCCAGCATGTGGGTGCTGCAAATATACCCTGGGTCCTCTGGAAGAGCAGCCAATGCTCTGAATTGTTGAACCATCTCTCTGACTTCCACTTTTATTTTTTACAACTGAATTTTACACATAGATGCTATGCTTTAAATAAAAATTTTAAACATTTCTTTGTATGTGTGTGTGTGTGTGTATGTGTGTGTGTGTGTGTGTTTTAGTCAATGCCATGACCATGGCAACTCTTACAGAGGAAAGCATTTAATTGAGACTCATTTAGTCCAGCCTGAATTTCTGAGGTTTAGTCCACGGTCATCAAAGTAGGGAACATAGCAACATTCGGTCAGACATGGTAGCAGAGTGTTCTATATTCAGATCTAAAGGGAGCAGGAAGACCGAGACACTGGGTCTGACTTGAGTATTTGAAACTCCAAAACCCACCTGCTCTGACATATTTTCTACAAGGCTACACCTTCTGATATCTCTCAGTCCTCCTCATTCTTTATGGGTCAAGCATTCTGACACATGAGTCTATGGAGGCCATACCTATTCAAATCACCACATTCCACTCCTGGCCCCCATAGGCTTGTAGCCGTAGCAGAATGCAAAATGCATTCAGTCTAACCGTAAAAGTCCCCAGAGTCTATCACACTCAACCCTGTTTAAAAGTCCAAAATTCAAACTCTCTTCTGAGACTCATGCAATCTCTCAGGTATATCCTTCTATAAAAGCAAAAGCAGATCACATAACCCAACATACGATGGCACAGAATATACTATTCTAAAAGGGAGGAAATGGAGCTTAGTGAGGAAATACTGAACCAAAACAAGAACAGAATCCAGGAGAGCAAACTCCAAACTCTGCATCTCCATGTCTGATGTCACAGTACTCTTCAGATCTCCAACTCCTTTCAGCTCCACTGACTGCAACAAACTTCTTTCCCTTGGACTGGTTCCAGTCCTTGTTAGCAGCTTTTCTTGACAGGTATCGTACAAGTTTGGCACCTCTAACCTCTTGGGGTCTCCAAGGCAATCCAGGCTTCATCTTCCGAGCTTCACACAATACAGGGACAGTTCTCCCACACGCCTGGTCTCTAAGGCTTTCATTAGTTGCAGGGAATTTCCACAACCTCTTTCATGTGTCCTTGGCTCAAACAGGTAAGTACAGCCAGCAGATGCCCAGCCCTGATTCTGCTCTTCTGAGGGTGCTTCCCCCTCACCCCAAGTGAAGCTTCCTTTGTACCCCTCCCTGCCTCAGACTGTTGGCCTCCCTTTTCCCTCAGTAAAATCAAGTTGCTTTCAGTGTTTTGTGGCAAGGTGTAGCTATGTAGCCTAGGCTTGCCCAGAATTTTGTGATTCTCCCACCTTAGCTTCCTAGGGTGACAGGCTTGGTCCACTGTGCCTGGCTGGTGGTACCCCATCTTCCTAGGGCCTCACATTCCAGCTCTGCTCATCTCCATTTTTTTCCCTACTTCTGTCTTTGTGTCTTAGCTGCTGTTGCTTGCTTCTCTCGTCTCAGAATTCTCTTGCCAGGTAGAATACCAGCCTCCAATCTTTCTCAGTATTTGTCTGCTCAGAAGTCCTCACAGATGCAGCTCTGAGGAGCCGCTTTACATGTGTCTGCTGCTCAATCTCCACAGTCTGCACTCGCCTCTGAGTGTCTGAGAACCACCAGACTTGTTACCAAAGATTTTGGTTGTGGTAACACACCAAAATCCTGAGTGTTTACATACATGTGAGCAAGGGCTCTGTGAAGCCCGTGCCCTTGTGCAGCTACAGCAACAGCAACAGCCATCCCTAGAAAGCCTTTCATGTTCCTCACATCCCTCCCACCCCACCCCCACCCCCGGCAACCTCATTCCTTTACTTTTCTCCCACTGACACTAACTATCCCAATGTGTCATGGAAGCCACCGAGCTGCATCCTGGGAACACCGATCTTCTACTTCACTTGTTTCAGTTTTCAGCTTCAAAAGTTGTCCCTTTCACTGCCGTCATTGTTTCCCATCCTCATAATTTACTCTCAGGTCATTTTCCCATTTCTTTAGGGGGCCTGTCTGATAGTATAGCAACCCTTGTTATTCTGTCATGACATCTGCAGTGTTAGGTTGGCAGCTGAGATCTCCCTTCTTTTTTGAGCCCTTCTTCCTGCTCCTTTGTGAGCCTCATGATCTTAGGTTGCAGAGCAGGCGTTTCAAGAAACCCACTCGTTCCTGCCCTTGCGTCCTGCCTTTTTCACCCTGGAAAAGCCCTTCCCTAGTCATTGGCGGGTTTTGAGTGTTTTAAATCTTTCAATCTTAATACTTTATCTCCTCGTATTTTCCAAGTGAGCTTGTATGCTGAGATTATTTCAGTCTCTTCCTACACACATGTTCTCTCAAACACAGTGGCTTCCTTGAGCTGGACATCAGGCCTTTGATGTGCCTGTATCCCTATACACCTCTTTTCTTCCCTCAGCCTCTGAAGCTCCCATGCCTTCCCATTATACTCTCTCACCTTGGCTCCCAGTCAGGTGCCCCAGATCAGTCTACATGTCATGGGCAGACAGCTCAGGACCAGCTAGCTCTAGTTTTCTCTGTTCCTTCCAGTTTCAGGAAGAGTTAAGACTTATATGTACCCTAGCCCACACCATTGCTCAAGCAGAAAATGCCAAAAATGCTGAGGAGTTCTTTCTTCCCATTCCCCATCTACATAGCTACACACAGGCCTTGTGAGGCAAGTACTCAGTAAAGGCTGAAAGTGCCCTGAGCCTTCCCTCCTGGGTTCACCACAAGTTTTCTACCATGGTCAACAGTGGCTTGCACTTGAGAGTGCACACTCTTTGTGATACTTGTATTTAGCTAATGTTTCCAGAGAGAAGTGAGGACTCAGATCTTTGAGGTCTCCATCCTTGCTGATATCACCTTCTGTTCTCTATTCTTTTAGGCGGTCAGAGTCCAAACAAGATAGAGACTCTTGACTCAACAGGATTAAGGTGCCTTTCACTGGGGTGGCTTCCATGCTGCCACATGACAGGCCATGATGTGAAGAAACTGGCCAGCACTCCGGAGGTTGTAGTAAACATTCAAGCAGAGAGTTCTCACTTCCTGGAGGAATGCCACTCCTCCTGCCATGGGGAAACAGAAGGGCCTCTCCAGGTCTCCGAGGATGACAGCAGTCTGGAGAGTCTCACAAGCGATCATCTCAGCATTACCAAAAATCAGGAATTTCTGTCTGGGAGGGCTCAGAGTTCTTGGAGTAAATCACACTTCAGTGAGAGATGGAACCGTGGGAAATACTGTCCTCAGACTCTGGTGAAAACTAAGTTTCAGCTGTCGGCTCCAGGTGTTGACATTCTAAGTTACATTTCCCATCAAGATAACAATATACTGCATAAAAGAGACAAAGTCCACAGCAGCAGTGACTGTGGTATAGTCATCTTTCCCATGTCATCCCTCACCCAGTCTCCTGTTTACACAGAACAGAAGGCCTACCAATTCATCAAGGGCCAAGAAGCCTTCATTGACAGCCCCAGTCAGGAGACTCATCAGCAAGTCCTCTTAGGAAATAAGTCCCCTGTACATAGTACACACGAGGACACCAGTCTTAGCTCCAGTGTCACCATTCAACAAAGTGTTCATCCAGGAAGAAAGCGCTACTGGTGTCAAGAGTGTGGCAAGACTTTCAGTCAGAGCTCAAATCTGCAGACTCACCAGAGAGTGCACACAGGGGAGAAGCCCTATACCTGCCCTGAGTGTGGGAAGAGCTTTAACCAGAGCTCACACCTGTATGCTCACCTGCCCATCCACACAGGCGAGAAGCCCTACTGCTGTGACAACTGTGGGAAGGGCTTCAGCCGCAGCACAGATCTCAACATTCACTGCCGAGTACACACTGGAGAGAAACCTTACAAGTGTGAGGTGTGTGCGAAGGGCTTCACACAGAGGTCACACCTCCAGGCCCACGAGAGAATTCACACAGGAGAGAAGCCATATAAGTGTGGAGACTGTGGCAAATGCTTCAGCTGTAGCTCAAACCTTCACACCCACCAGAGAGTCCACACTGAAGAGAAACCGTACAAGTGTGACGAGTGTGGGAAGCGCTTCAGCTTGAGCTTCAACCTCCACAGCCATCAGCGGGTCCACACGGGAGAGAAGCCATATAAATGTGAAGAGTGTGGGAAGGGTTTCAGTTCAGCCTCAAGCTTCCAAAGCCACCAGCGGGTCCATACAGGAGAGAAGCCATTTTGCTGCAGTGTGTGTGGAAAGGGCTTCAGTCAGAGCTCTTATTTTCAAGCCCACCAGAGAGTTCACACTGGGGAAAAACCATACAGATGTGATGTGTGTGGGAAGCGCTTCAACTGGAGCTTGAACCTCCACAATCACCAGAGAGTCCACACTGGAGAGAGACCATATAAATGTGAGGAGTGTGGGAAAGGCTTCAGTCAGGCCTCAAATCTGCAGGCCCATCAGAGTGTCCACACTGGCGAGAAGCCATTCAGATGCAATGCATGCCAGAAGCGATTCAGTCAGGCCTCACACCTCCAGGCCCACCAGAGGGTTCACACAGGGGAGAAGCCCTACAAATGTGACACGTGTGGGAAAGCCTTCAGCCAGAGATCCAATCTCCAAGTCCATCAGATAATTCACACTGGGGAGAAGCCATTCAAGTGTGAGGAGTGTGGGAAGGAATTCAGCTGGAGTGCAGGGCTTACTGCTCACCAGAGGGTCCACACAGGAGAGAAACCCTACACGTGTCACCAGTGTGGGAAGGGCTTCAGTCAGGCCTCACACTTCCACACTCACCAGAGGGTCCACACTGGGGAAAGGCCCTACATCTGCAGCATCTGCTCTAAGGGCTTCAGTCAGAGATCACATCTGGTCTACCACCAGCGGGTCCACAGTACAGGGAATCTCTAGGTTTGTTCTATTAGGTGGGCTCCATGCTGCTTTCCCCAAACCCAGAGGCTTCAGGGAACTTCACTGGGGATATGTGCTTCTCTTTGGGAGATCAATTGTTTTGTTTTTATTTAATTATTTTCTTGAGACCAGATTTCATTGGCTGTCATGGAACTTGCTCTGTAGACCAGGTTAGCCTTGAACTCACAGAGATCCACCTGCTTTTGATTCCTGAGTGCTGGGATTAAAGGTGTGTGCCCAGCTGGGAGATCAGTTCTTTACAAATGTCAGAAATTACATATGAGAGGATCATTGTTCTATGAATGTATTGTCACCATGTACAAGAGTTGTAAGGTTGCCACCCTCAGGATATGACAGGGCAGGAAAATCTCAGTATCCATCCAAGGCGCAGAAAGGCTGCAGGAAGGACTTGAACCACAGCTGGTGATTGGCAGAACCGCAGTTGACTGAAGCATCCCTTTCTCATAGAAAGCTCCTCTCTGTATCTCTGTGCAGAGCTGCATGTGGCTCAGAACCAAGCCATTTCTGGAGCAAGTGAGAAAAGCCCCTGTAAGTAAGACTCAAATTTGAAAACACTTCAACCTCGCATTCCTATTGATTCATATTCCCCAGTAATCTTACAGTAATCTTTAGTCAGCTTCCTTGTGGCATAGTGCTTCCCAGTCAAGTCTGCGGTGTGTGGGCCTGCCTCTGTAGCCATGGTGCTTTGCACAGCATAGCAACTCTGTACTGGATGACTTTTAGTATTTGTACTTAATAGACTAAAACCATGCTCTTTTTGAAAATTCCATATTTATCAACCCAATAAGGGAAGCTGAAACTTAAGCGATTGGAATTTTAGGCCCTGAATTCATTGAGGAAAGGGCTTTTTATTGTAATCACTACTGCAAATGTTTTTACAAAGTATTTGCTGATGACAAAAGGGTTCTTAGTAAACTTGAATTGTTAATGAGTTGTCTCTCCTCCTTTCCCTCCAATCTTAGGTCAGATTGTTCTCTCTGACCAGAGTCACTCTGATCTTCTGCCCTGTATTTTTAGACTTATCTGTGCTGCTCCCACAGATTCTTCAAGGCTATATCTCAGATAAAGAACAGAGTCATTGTTTACACCTCCAGGGCTCTGAAGAGCAAGGGTCCAGCAGGGTACTACTGTGTCATCTGATAGCAAGGAGTGTGCAGGAATGGTGCAGGAAGGGCTGGACATTCCAGTGTCCACACAGTGGCTCGCACTTCAAGGAATCTGATGCCCTCTTCTGACCTCCAAGGACACCATACACACGCACACACACACACACACACACACACACGCAGAGTGCATATACATCAAACATTGATCACATAAAGCTAAGACAAACCTTAAAGATGTAGGGAGAATGCTGGACCTCCTACTGTAATAGCCTGTGCTCCCTTGTGTGGCAGTACCCTCCTGACAGTCACTGCTCCAAGTGCTGGCTCAAATCCCAGGAGGAAGAATTTAAAAAAGCCAAGTAGAGGTTCACACCTAAACCCCTAAGGCAGGAAGATATAGAATTAAAGGTAGACTGTGTAGAAAACAAAAGAAGAATGACTTTACTGGCTCCATTCTTGGTCCAGAGGTGACAGCTGCAGGTTAAATTGCTTACAGACTAGGGGGGGCAATGGTTCCTGCTCCCCACCAGGAAGGGATGAGGTCAAATCCATGGTCTGCACAAAAAATTTGCCAGCCTCAGATTTCTCAAGCAACAGCTTCATTTTCTGTATTCTCTGGACTTCATATTTGTGAGCATCTTCAGGCACATATGGGAGAAGCTCTGAGTTTTCAGCAGCTCACCCAGGGGTCTCCCTCTCTCAAACTCTCCAAGAGTTCTTCTTGGGCTCCTTTGTCAATACATTTTTATTTTATTAATATTATTTTTTTGCCAAAGTATTTCCAAAGCTCCTCCTGTTTGTGGTTTCTGGATGAAGCTCATCTATCCCTGATCATAGGCATAAATTTTTTGCAACCTACTTTTAGTAAACGTTCAACTTCTCTTGCCCACCACCCACCAGAGGTAGTGGGAGAGAAAAGTTATTAGGATAGGTGACAAGTGGACCTGTTTAGCAATATTTCTTTGGGGGCAATCTCCATCTTTGGCAGCAGTTCAGTCCTGTTGCAAACACCAAATACGACTCAGCAGCTGCAGACCAGTCCTCTAGGCAATGAGACTGCACATGAACCAGCAGCTACAGTCCAGTCCTCTAGGCAGAGACACTGCACATGAACCAGCAGCTACAGTCCAGTCCTCTTGACAGGCAAACACCACACAAACTAAACCACAAGGCTCACCAACCAGAACCTCATAAGCAGTTCTTTGTTGAATTTCTCTCTGGCATCATCACTAGTGGAGCTCAACAACGATTTATAAGGTGAAACAATACATGTGTGTCATTAGCAAGGAATAGTGAGGCAGAGCAAACCAATGCTCTATGCTCTCCTCCCACTGTCTGTGGGGTCGTATTTATACTCCTTCATCAAAGGCTCTTTCAAGTGTTTGCTATATCCAAACATCCTTTCATCTGCATCTGTTTCAGGAAAACATTCTCTTACACGTCTGCTTTAGCAAAAACATCATTTGACATAACTGACTTTCCAAACAAACCAGAAGTTTCCACTTTACCTGGTCTCACTATGGCTGTTTTGTTCTGTTTGTTGATACCAGGTTTGTCTGTGCAGTCTTCTGTCCTGAAGCTTGCTATGTAGACAAGGCTGACTTAAAATTACAGATCTACTTGCCTCCTCTCCTGAATGAAATCAAAGGCATGTGCCATCATGCCTGGTCCCCTGGATTTATTTTTATTTCATGGACAGAGATCACAAGTGTAGGAACACATCCTTGAGCACAACACAGGACTTGACAGTAGATCCTTGCTTAGAATCCAATAGTGATGGGCTGGGGACATGGCTCAGTGGTAAAGCATTTGTCCAACATTTGAAAGGTCCTGGTTCAATGCATTTCAAAAAGGAAACTCTTGGGACTAGAGTGATGGTTCAGTGGTTAAGAGCTCTTGCTGCTCTTGCAGAGGACCCAGGTTGGGTTCCCAGTGCCCACACTAAGTGGCTCACAACCACCTGTAAGTTCAGTTCCAGGATCTTCCACCTTTTTCTGGCCTCTAAGGTACTGCATGAAAAGTAAATCTAAAAAATAAAAAAATTCTTCCTTGACTTCTACTGGCCTTAGGAAAGTTGTAATTTAGTGTCTGAGTTTTGGGAACAGAATAACTCTGTGTAGATGCCAAAGACAAGCCTCAGCTTGGAGTCGGGATCCTGAGGAAGGGTTGTTTGGGATCAGTAGAAGAAACAACTAAAAGTCAATGATGGGTACAATTTTCTCTTGCAGACCAAAGCCTGGCCTTTTATTTACATATCATTCAATCATTACCCCAGGTTCCCTTTTGATTATCCTACAAGTCACCATTTTATGACCTTAGCCCCTAATTGTTAGAAAGAGACACCAAGTACATTTTTAACATAGCAAATGAAATCAGAGATCTACTTGCCTTTATAAGCACAAACAAGTTTAGCTGGGTTGGACCCCATCCTGAGATTACCATTGCCACTAACCCAGTTTTCAGAGTTCTTTCCCATAGCCTTAAGGCCTGTCCTGAAGGTCACAGCATTCACTGTCTTGCAGAGGAAAACCAGAGACACCTTAGCCTCCAGGACTTGCACTGTTTCTAATCATAATGGAATCTTTAACCTTGGCAGAGAGAACATTCTCTGATAACCTTTGCAGGTAGAATATTTCTCAAAAGAGGAATCTGAAGTAAAGTATTATACAGACAAGCCTTACACCTAGCTGTTGTGGATGGGCTTGGTGTTGTTTGTATGCTAATTCCATTCTCCTGGGAGGGGCAGTGGACAAGGAGTGAGTTATATTCAGGTGACTTCTTGTGGACTAATCCCCTAATGAAATAAAGGAGCCAATCACTGGGCAAGTAGGTGGGACTTCTGGGTTGGACAGAGGAAAAGAGGAAGCAGAAGAGAGTTAGGCCCCTTTTGGAACAAGACAGCAGAGGAGTAAGATGTAGCTGCTAGAGTTTCTGGGTATCATGGCAGATCTGCAAGGATTCACCACTGAAGGAATCAGATTTTAATAAGGCTTACAAGATTAGGTTTTAGTTGTTACACCCAGAGATTGAGTTGCCATTGTTTCTGAACTAAGTTTGTATTGCATTTTCATTCACGCTGTGGCTCATCTAGGTTCAAGAGAGAAAGGTACTGTATCAAAGCATGGGTTTGCCAGATGTGCAACACAAAGGCCGTGGGGAATTTGAAGCACAGGTTTGGTGTAGTAGTGACCCACCAATGGGAACTTAGCGAGCTGGGTGGAGACATTTTGGTAGCTCCAGGCCAGAGAGTCTCCACGAGATAAAAACAGGTTGGCCATTGGCCGTCAGTGCTTGGCCTGCAAGGCCTCCGGCACACAGGCACAAGCGCAGGAATGTGCCAGTTCCATTTTTTTGTTTGTTTGTTTTTTGTTTTTTTGGGTTGGTTTTTTGGGTTTTTTTTTCTTTCTTTCTTTTTTTGGTTTTTCAAGACAGAGTTTCTCGGTGTAGCCCTGGCTGTCCTGGAACTCACTCTGTAGACTAGGCTGGCCTCGAAGTCAGAAATCTGCCTGCCTCTGCCTCCCAATTGCTGAGATTAAAGGCATGTGCCACCACTGCCTGGCACCAGTTTGTTTTTTAATATTTCCCACAAGAAGAATTTGACTTTGGACTAGGACAAGGAAGTAGGCTTAAGATCTCAGTCATCTTGATAAGTCCCTGAATACCATGGGACCTTTGTTTATGCCTTGTTTGTTCCTTAACTACTTTGTTTATGCCTTAGAAGTGGCCATATTCTTTGCAAGTACCTAGAATGATATAAAAGCACACTGGAAAAAATTAAACAGACCTCAGCACTTGCTGGAGTCATGTTTTAATGTTGTCTAATTGTCTCTTTTTTCTTTATTCCTTACTTCCTCCCTTGAGATCCTGTTGACTGACTGAGCAGGCTTGACCAACTTAGACTATGGTAATTTTATTTGGCTTTGACAACTACTGGGGAGTAGTAACCCTAATCTACTCTTCTCATAGCTGGTCTGGCTTCCTCCCCAGTGGTATACGTCAGATACTTGCTGTTTCTCTTGGGCATGTACTCATGGTCCATCTCTCATGGCACCGTCCCCTCTCTTTTTCATTCTTCCTCCTTCTCCAACTAGGTCACTCCAAACCCACCTACCTCTAAACCCTCTAGAAATTGGCTGTAGCCAATTTTATTTAACCATAATTTTAAATCAAAGAACAAGGTTTGTACAACAAACACTTGTAAATCAGTCACTTGTAGGCTTAGACCTTCAGATTTATAATTTAGCATTACAATACACAGCAGCTGCCTAAACCTCAACTTCCCCCTTAATGTCTAAATAAAAAGTCTCTTTCTCTTATAATAATAAACAATGTACCCTAGGAACAATTGTGAAATTATTACTAAAATTATTAAGTAAAAGTACATTTTAGCCAGGCGGTGGTGGCACACGCCTTTAATCCCAGCACTTGGGAGGCAGAGACAGGCGGATTTCTGAATTCAAGGCCAGCCTGGTCTACAGAGTGAGTTCCAGGACAGCCAGGGCTACACAGAGAACCCCTGTCTCAAAAAAGCAAACAAACGAACAAAAGTACATTTTAAAATCCAGTCTGTTTGTATTTGGCAACGCAGGAGAAAGTATTCTATTATCTATCCTATCCTGGTGAGTTCACAGTTCTGCATCTAAATCAATTTTTATCCTAACTTGTATTAGAATCTGAAGATTATCTTCTTAGACATAGAACATCCTTTTAAATCCTAAACAGCTTAAGTTTACAGTAAGTCCATGACTGTCTAGTCTTCAACCCCATCAAAGAACTGAGAAGGAAATAAATATTACCTGAGTATTCAGGAAGCACAGGACACAGCTTCCAAAAGTATGGAAATGACAGAGGCCCCTGGCTGCCTGGACAGTCCACAATATTCTCTATAATGGTGGAGCATCTATCTTCAGCCTTCTGGCCTTTTGTGAAACAGGAATTATGAATGACTTGCTCATTCTGTCTTGGCAGAGCTTGGCAGGCAACTTCTCTGCATCTGTTTGTCCTTTCTGGATGGCAGTCTGTCCACAGATAAAGTTAGAGCATTTTCTTTGCCCAGTGGCTAGCTTGCTACAATTGAAGCAACTCCATATGGAGGCCTTTTGATGCTCATGATCTTCCAAGTTGAATGGGGTGTTGCCAGGAGCTGACATGTCTCAATATCAGGAAAAAAATCCTTAAACTAATAATAATAATAAAAAAACTTTAAATGCTGTATTCTGTGAGTCTTTAAGGTTTTGAAGACCATTTATGTATTCAGTGCATATCTGAACAAGCAAACATTGCCTGTTTCCAGCTATCTATTATCTTTACAACCTAGGAGGTATATATCTGTGATAATACAGACTACTATCTGACCAGTTCATGTTTGATTGACTGTTAACCTGCATTACAAATTATCCTAAACAGTTAATTATCCTAAACAATAGCACCTATTAAAATGACTGGGATTACACCTTGTACTTTTGAATGATTTGCATAGGCACAATGCATATCTAAAAGTTGAAACATACATATATTATGTGGTAACAAAGTTAATTTTACATTTCTCAGTATACAAAGATTTATACCAGTGAAAACCTTAAACCTGTATCAATGTACATAATTCTGAACTAATGAAACAAAATATAATCTTATTTTTGTACCAATATACAAAATTCTGTACAAATATAAGATTATGGCTATAAAATGCTTTTGTTTTAAGAGTAGATTCAATAATCTACACCTATTTGTCTAATTTCTTATACTATTTATATATCTCTTTTTTTTCTTTCCAACCCTCTTCCCTTTACCTAGAAAAGAAAGAATGATAGAAATCCCTGAGTCTAAGCTCCCTATTTTGTTTCCTCCCTATCCAAAACCAGAATTATTTATAGTTATCCCTAAAATGACAACATAGCTATAATTCATAAAATGAGCAAAATGACAGTCTTCTTATAGTTGCTTTCTGCTGATTTAGGACAAAGAATTCCTTTTTCAGGGCCCAAGAAAATTAGAAAAATGGTTAGTCTTAAGAAAGCTAGCTGTAGCATTTGTTGTCCAATCTCTGTATATTGAGACAATGCAGGCTTAAATGAAGTCCTGATTGGTACAGTCTGAAAAGTTGAGTCAAGTGAGCTAGCTGTTCTGAAAATGTCTTGGAAAGAAATCCTTAGAGGAAACAGTTTTGATGCAGTTGAGGTAGGATCAAGCAAGTAGCTGTAACAGCTGGTTTCACCATTTCACCATCCATGAGGGTGAAGCCCATCAGGGCTGCCCTCTTGAACTTCCATTTTGCAATATACAAACCTTTGCAATACATGTTGCCACACCCACTCCACTGTGTGACAGCAGTTCATGAGGCGTAAAGCTTCCAAAGAAACTAGTCTCCTGTGACCTTTTGGCATCTCCTAATTCGGAGGTGGCCCAGATTTGTCCTTGCATTAGTCGATGGAAGGTCTCAAGTGCTAGGTGCCAACCAAGATATGATTTACTAATAGATAAACAAAATTAGACATTGCTCTCTGACCTTCATCAGTGTTCCAACATCTTAGCTGAACCCTGCCTTGGAATTTCGTAGGGAATGTTACACATGCAGTCTAATTATCTCCAGCATTGTTAGGAAGATAGTGAGGGAGGTCTAGAATTGAAGTTTACTGAATTGAAGTTGATAATCCCAGGGCAAGGTCAGCAAGAATCCTCATTTTCAGGCAGCTGAGCCACTCCCAGGGATTAGAAGAATGGGACTCCTGGGGCATATCCCTGCTAGCCCAGAAGATTAGCGCAGTGGGCTTTTACTAAGGATGAGCTGGACCTTGAGCCTGGTGTGTATGTGTGAGAGAGGAGTGCTACTGTGAGAGAGCTGCGCTGTGAGGTATTTGAGTCTCTACCCTCCTGCGGTCCATAGCCCCCTCAGGCTCAGCCAGGCCCTGCCCAGTCAGAGCTGAGCCCAGGGGTGCAGCGCCCGTCCAGAAGAGGCGGCTCCTGCTTTAGACCATTGTGTTTCACATGGCCTCAGACGGATGAGCCGCCTGACTTTTCTTTTTCTTTTGTAATGACCATAAAGGTCTGATCCCTAATTTTGAGAATATACATTTAGATCCTGCACTTCCTTGTGTTGTGTCTGCCATTTTTTCAATCGCTGACTCCTTGCCCATCTGATTACCAGGACCCCAGTTTCTCCCATGGATTGAGGGATCACCAAGCTTCCCTGGTCCAAGGCAGTGGTTCTATAAAGACATTTGTATGGAATGTGCAGCATCACAGATCAATTAAGGATATTTTCCTGTTCTTTGAACAGAAAAAAGACAATTCTCTTTCCATAAAATTTAGTTTGGATTATATCAGATTGTAACATCAATTTTTAATCTATACCATTTAAAAGAATGGTATGAAAAGTCTTGAGGATTTTGTAGTCAACAAGGTCTATTGGCTATGTAAACACATGATTTTTAAATGTCTCAGTCATTCTCAGAGCTGTTCTCAAGTTGCAGGATCAGCGCATACATTACCTGTCTTGTTGATATTGACAATCTCCCTCATTTTGTCTGTACCCAAGATCATGAAGGGGTCTTCCCCAGTCAAGTCAGTTATTTTCAATAATTTGGATGGAAGATATAGCTTTTCTTTTCCTGTTGAAACAAATGTAAAATCTCCTCCCCCACATAACACTTCATTCTCCCATTGTGGAATTTGGACTTGTATAGGCTAATTCAGCAGTTCTTTCTAAGATCCAGTGTATCTTAGCAGTTGTGTTATTTGTCTCATTGACTTTTTAAAAATTAAAGTCAACAAAGCACATTTTAAACCATCTTTGGGAGGTATCCTATTCCCCTTCTGTTCTGTGAGTATTTCCTTCAAAGTCCTGTTAGTTTTTTTTTTTTTTTTTTTTTTTTAATGATGTCTTGACCTGTAGGACTATCTGTTATATCCAGAATAGGCTTCATGCCATGATGTCTATAAAATTGTTGTATTTTAACAGATATATATGTCTGGAAATCATCGGTTTTACTCTGTAAAGACACTTCCAAAACAGCCATCATCTCTAATAAATGTGCAATCTCAGAATCATCCACTTCAGAACTCAAGGCAGAAATCCATTGGAACTCTGAACATGAATCAGTTGTATAATGTATCAATATGTGTACATATTTCAATTTTCCAAACTCTATAAAATGAAATACACAACCCATTGTGTGGCATTGCTTTTAAATTAGCATCAATAAGCATAATCTGGATTCTTAATTCAATATATTGTATCTCTATGGACTGCAACTCTAGTTTCTCAAAATCCTGTGGAACCTTTTTGTCAGGAACTACATTTTTTGATGTTATTGTAAGTTCCAGATTGGATTCCTTTGAGGGTTTCCTATTTTGATTCAAAGATTCTGACTTTTTCATTTTTCACCCTACTCACTGTCCCTCTCCAGGTCACCCTCTCCCACAATAGATCAAGACAGCAAGGTTGGGAAAGGATCTTCACTAACCCTACATCTGACAGAGGACTAATACGCAAAGCTTACAAAGAACTCAAGAAGTTAGACAGCAATAATCCAAATAACACAATTTAAAAAATGGGGTATAGAGTTAAACAGAGAATACTCAACAGATGAATCTCTAATGGCCAAGAAGCACTTAAAGAAATGTTCAAAGTCCTTAGTCATCAGGAAAATGCAAGTCAGAATAATTTGGAGGTTCCATCTTACACCCATAAGAATGGCTAACATCAAAAACTCAAAAGAAAGCACAAGGTGGAGAGGATGTGGGTTGAGGGGAACACTTCTTCACTGCTGGTGGGAGTGCAAACTTGTACAGCCACTTTGGAAATAAATTTGGTGGGTCTATTGACAGTGTCTTTTGCATTGCAAATGCTTTGCAGTTTCACAAGGTCCCATCAATCAATTGTTGATCTCAGAGCTTGGACCATTGTTTCCTGTACCAATGCATTCAAGGGTATTTCCCACTTTCTCTTCTATGAGATTTAGTGTGTCCAGTTTCATGTTGATGTCCTTGATCTACTTGTACTTGAGTTTTGTGTAGGGTATCAAACATGGATTCATTTGCATTCTTCTACATGTAGATATCCAGTTAGATCAGCACCGTTTGTTGAAGATGTTGGGCTAACCACCCTCATAGCTCTCAAAGTCATTGAAATTGCCACCTGGATTCACCACATGAATGCTCTCCTAGCAGACCCTTATCCCAACCCAGATGGCAAGTTTCCAAAAACCCAAGCAACCCACTAAAACTAAAACTGCTCTGCTCCTGATTCTCAGTTGGCTGGCTCTCCTGGGAGGGCAAACGGCCCTTATAAAGGAACAAAACCCTCACAGACCCTGGAACCTAACCTGGACTCTGAGCAATGCATCCATGGGGGATATACTCCAGCAGCAGCACAAAGTTGCCCCAGCAGGTACCTGGTCTCCCTGTTTAACCCTTGACTTAAAAGATCAGCTTATGCTCACCTGGGCTGTGGGATTCCTGAGTACCCATCACTTTTATGTTTGCCCCAAACACAAAAGCAACGACAAGACCTGGCAACAGCAATGTGAGGAAACTGAATCTTTCTTCTGCTTCTCCTAGGATTACATGAGTACAGGACACAATTGGTGAGATCCCCTTGTCAAAGTGGACTTCAAGTGAGCCAAAAGTCTGATGACCAGATAAGCACTGTGGATGTTAGATCTCCTTGCTATCCAGCAATGGATGCTGGTAAATGTAACCACATCCTAATTAGGTTACAGTCTTGAAAAAAAAGACTGCAGACTGGGAGTTGGGAAAAACCTGGGGGCTCAGGATTTATGAGAAAAATCTTATTGCCCCCAAGGATGCAGGTGCCCTCTTCACCCTAAAAATAGTCAGGCAGGTGCAGGAAGTACTCTAAAAAGATCTCAACACCCTCTGTCCCCACTCACTTTCTTTCTCTTCTACCTAGTGTTGAGGGGTTGGGAGGGATTGGTATGGAGAAGGGTGGTAGATATAAGAACCCAAATAAAGTAGCCAAACCCCTGGCTACAGAAAAGGACACTGGGGGAAAAAAAACAGATCCAGAAGATTAGGAGGCAGACACAGAGGAAATGTAGACAGGTGGGGAAAGGAGCAGAGGGGTAAAGGGCTAGCCAGACAGTGGGTCAGGTTGTAGACTAGAACAGTCAGATTAAGTGTAAACCCTAGGTGGGAGACTGCCTTGGCAAAAGGCCTAAGCTTTTTTTTTTTTTTTTTTAATTTTATGTGTATGAGTACACTGTAGCTGAATAGATGGCTGTGATCCATCATGTGGCTGCTGGGAATTGAACTCAGGATGGCCCAGTTCGCTCCAGCCCAGCTCTCTCCAGCATGATTCACTGTAACTGTCTTCAGACGCACCAGAAGAGGGTGTCAGATCTCATTATGGGTGGTTGTGAGCCACCATGTGGTTGCTGGGACCCAAATTCAGGACCTTGGAAGAGCAGTCAGTGATCTTACCCTCTGAGCCATCTCACCAGCCCCAAGGCCTAAGCTTTAAACTGTATAAAAGTCTCAGTCTCTTTATTTGTACTGCAGGCGGTACAAGAAAATCCAGTTATAAAGCATGATTTTGTTATGTTTTAGGGAGGGTGTGGGAATAAGAGGGTGCAACTGTGTTGAACTATCCTCCAGGCAAGAGGCTTATTGACACATTGCTGCAGTGTGGTGGGGTCTGAAGTAGTGTTTCGGCCATGCTGAGATGAAGTAAGACAAAAGAAGACAGTTTGTCTTCTTACAATTTATAGTGTATTTTTATTAATGAATTAATTTCTCTCACACACTCTCTCTCTCCCTTCTCCCCTCCCTCCCTCTCTCCCTCCCTCTCTCTTTCTCTCTCTCTCTCCCTTCCTCCCCCTCTGTGTGTGTGTGTGTGTGTGTGTGTGTGTGTGTGTGTGTGTGTGTACACTATTGTGCTATAGCACCTGTGGTAGAGGCAGATGTAAACTACAGGGAATTACTTCTCTCCTTCCACTGTATGTATTTCAAGATTTGAACTCAGGTCCTCAGGCCTGTACCTTCCAAGACATTTGCTGGCCACAGGTAGCATCTCTTGTTTCTGCCATTATGAGCCTCCAGACTGGCTGGCATGGAATCTAATTGCCTGCTCCATTAGGACACTTTGCTTGGATACAGTGTAAACTGTCAAGGTGTAATCTTCTTTTATTGTTAGAAGCCATTAAGAGTGTTTTGTGTGTGTGTGTGTGTGTGTGTGTGTGTGTGTGTGTGTGTGTGTGTGTCTGTAGGTTGTATTTGTGATGAACATTTTGGGACACAGCATTGGATATAAGTTGAATCCAGTTCCTTAAATATCATACCAGGTATATCCAAGAACCCAGGTTTTCCAGTTTTAGCTTACCCTTTGCTCCCAATTAACAGGTATGTGTTTGGATGAGGAAGAATTATGGCACAAACACAGGAGTAATGCATGTCAGGTGTCAGTACTATCACTGAGCATCATCCCTGGCCCTCAGCTGGGGATTCTAGGCAGGGGCTCTACCACTGAACGACACCCTGAGCCCCTCACTGGGGGATTCTAGGCAGGGGCTCTACCACCAAGCTATGGTCCCAGCCCCTTAGGGGATTCTGTGTAGGTTGTGGGTTGAGTGAGAAAGCTTCCGTAAGCTCATATATTTAAATGCTTAGGCACCTGAGAGTGGAACTCTTTTAAAAGATTAGGAGGATGAGGATCTAGGCCTTAGGTCCACTGTCTCTTTTTCTTGCCTTCTGTGTATGGATCAGGATATAAGCCAGCCACTTCTTCAGCACTGTGTCAGCCTGCTGTTATGCTCCTGCCAGGATAATGGACTAAAGCTCTGAAAGTGTAAGCCAGCCCCCAGGTAAACTCTTTCTTTTATAAGAGTTGCCTTGGTCATGGTGGCTCTTCAGAGCGATAGAATAGTGACCCAGACAGCCCGCGTTCTACCACCAGGTCACGCCCATAGCCCCTCACCAGGGGATTCGAGGCAGGTGCTCTGCCACTGAGACTTTCCCCAACACCTTACAGAGGGATTCTAGGAAGGGACTCTGAGTCTGTTGCCAGATCAGGCTCCTATAACTGCACAGTTGAAGTTTTAACTTTTATGTAGAAATATAATATGGGACTTCATTGTTTTTCAAAAGTATCCATAGCAGTGTGTGGTGCCCCACCCATTTCATCCCAACACTGGGGAGGCAGACGCGGGCAGATCTATGCCTCAGAGGCCACTATTGTTTACACAGGGAATTCCAGGACAGTCAGGTCTACTGAGAGAAGCTGTGTCTTCGGGGTTGGGTGAGGGTGGGGGAATCAAAACAACAAAAACAAAATATCCATAGTTGTCATTCGTGATGAGACAGGCTGACTCCTCGATAGGTTTCAAATCAGCAGTCTAGAAGACCAGGCCTAAGAACTGGGCAAGTCCAGGAAAGCCCATGCAAGTTAGTTTAAAAAAAAAAACAGGCCAGGCAGCCAGTCAGAAACTAGAATGTGCCCAGCTACCTAGCCTGAAGCTAGGACAGCCCCGGAATTTCCGAAGAGATAGAGAAAGACAAAGCCCACCTACCCTGGAACTCCCCTAATGTGCTTTAAATTGGGCTTGCAAGCTCACTTCGGGATCTCTCCATTTTGGAATGAGGGATTCCGGCATGCTGGTCTTCTGCAGAATAAAACACTCCTTGCTTTTGCATACTATTTGAGTCTGGGGTATTATTCTTCGACAAACAATGGACCCTTATAGTGGCATTTCAGAAATGAATAAATCGAAAAGCAACCCAGGAGAGCAAACTCCCCCCTTCCTCCTCCTTCCCCCTCCCCCCCCCAAAAAAAACGATTTCCAGGGGCCCACTCTAGTTAAAACAGCTTGGAACTTATTGATGGTTTTAGAGAGCTGAGGAATGTCATTGCAGAAACGCTCTATAATGTGGCACTTCCACTGAGGCATTCTGGGAATTGTAGTTCCCACCCCAGGCCGGTCAGCGTCTCTTCCACAGGCAGAGGCGGGCTGGCTGTACTTCTGGCGGTGTGAGAACTTGGAGCATCTCGCGGCCCTTCGTGTGTACTCGTGCTAACGGGTGTGTCTCTTCTAGAAAGAAGTTCGCGGACCGGGAGAACTGGGGCCAGGATGGCGGTGGCAGTGTCCGGGTCCTCTCTTCCTGGGCTCAGCCTGAGGCAGTACTACCAGGGATTCCTGGTCCTCTTTCCCCTGCTTCCGGAGTCCAAAGGAAGAGTCTAGCGTCCCAAGGGAGCATGGGGGAGGAGTTGTGATGACAGATAGCCTGAATCCTTAAGTGGTATGCAACTCTGGTTTTTATGTGATTTTTTTTTTCATTTATTTACTTACTTACTTAGTGGGGTATGCCACCGCTTGTGTATGAAGGTCAGGAAATACCTTGTGGGAGTCCGGTCTCTCCTTCCATCATGTGGGGTTCAGAGACTAGAACTCAGCTGGTCTCCCTTGTCTGTAGTCCCCTTTACCTGATGACCCAGGGATAAACTCCCTTTTCCTTAGAGAGGGTTTTTATTGGTCATTATTTGCATGCACATGGAAACAGACTTTGTGGAGGCTTTTTACAGATAAACAGCGTTTAATTTACTAGCATTTAAACCTTTTAGCGTGAGAGAGTAAGCAGGGGAATATCACTCCTATGCATGGAAACAATTGTATGGAAGAGAGCTGTCACATTAACATACTCTTCTGAGAGCAGTGGTCAGTCATGACGCAGTATTTATTCATCAGAGTTCAGAGCTTCTTAAAGATTTGTTTTTCTGGGAAACCCATCACCACAGGCAGCTTTGTGAAGGCAGTAGTGCCCAGCACCCCTGAAGCTGCCAGAAATAGAGAACGTGGTGAGTGAGTCTTGTAACCCAGAGGCTTACACTACGGATTAGTAGGAAGTAGGGAGAAAAGCCTGGTCAGCTCGCACAGCCCTTGGGGCTGATGGAGAAGCTGAGGAAGCCATGTGGACCGACTGTCCTAGCAATGTTTTCACGAAGCCCTTCCTCCCCCAGCTCGCTTCCCAGAGCCCTGCCTTGTCTCAAAGAGAAGAGAACAATGACCAAGTTACAGGTAAGTCGGGTTGCTCCCCCTATTCCCTACAGAGGTAGGGATGGAAAACAGGACCCCTGCATGCTGGGCCAGTGCTCTGCAGCTGAGCCTCTCTGAACTGCATGAAATAGGAGGAGAAGTTGCTGAGAAGAAAAGTCTGGAAGGAGGAGGGATAAGAGAGGACAGTGGGGACATGTGCTCAAAGCGCACTGCACACGGGAAAGTGTAAAACGGTGAATAAAATAAATTGAAATAGAGAAAGTGGGCTGGAGAGACGTCTCAGTAATTAAGGGCACTGGCTCAGTTTGTTCCCAGTACCCACACCTGATACTTGGTGTTGATAACTCCAACACCAGGGTGTCCAGCGCCCTCTCCTGGTCTCTCACCTGCACACACATGCACACACTGACAGACATAGGGCATGCACATTCATTAAAGTATCTTAAGTCTTCCTCCATTTCAAAAGTGAAATCATTTTCCATAGCTCACCTAATTTTATCTTGCAAATATATATGAGTTCTCCCTATTCATGTGGTTCATGAATTTTGATCATTTTAAATTTTTGTATTATTATTGTGTGAGGATGTTGGTTGTGGGCATGCAAAAGCATGGGTGTAGACATCAGAGGACACATTTTCAAAGTTGGGCTTTGTTCTGCCACCTTGCTGAAGCAGGTCTCCTATATTTGGGACTCTGTGGAGACAGGCAGATCCCTGGTGCTGATTGGCATCCATCCTAGCCTATCTGGCAAGTTCTCTTAAAGCCCTGATGATTCTGATCAAGGCAGAGAAAGACCCTGATGATTCAAACACAACAAAAAGAAAGGTTGCCAGCACCAGGGGTTCTCCTTCATCTTGTACATGCATGTGCACCCTCGTGTACATAAGTACACTGACATGCATGCATACTGTGTGCACACATGCACAGAGATCACCAGTCACGTCTCTTTCCTACATTGGGCGTCCTGAGCATTCATATCCTGAACAACCGTGGAGAGTGTCTGGCTGCTGCCAACTACATGGCTTCTGTGGTGGATCCAACTCAAATGATGAAGGGATGAAGAAAGGACAGACACACAGACACATGTACAGACAAGCTGGGATCGAATGAGCTTTGTGCTTTGATGGAGACACACCAGCAGCCTGGAAACTCAATGTATTTATTAGACACTGCTGAGCACCCAGGAGCCATGATTAAGGAAACTGAAACATGAATACTGAGGAGAAAGAGTATATTCTACAAGGGGTTCAGCCAAGCTCTCCAGCTGCCTGGAACCATCAATTCCAAGGAGTTAATGCATATTTTGCTAATGACAGTGGCTATATTCCCAGTTAATTGGTAGGCAGTAAGTAATCCTGACTCTGTATTCTGGCCTAAACCGGACACTTTTTAAAATCTTGTGTACATTGATAAGTGATTAAAAATAGCAGTTTTTCTGAAACATAAACTTAACTAATTACATTTTTTTAAAATTTATTGTGTGAATATGGACAGTGCATTATATATGTGTGTGTGTATTACATATTATATGTATTTTATAAATAATGCAACCTTTATGGAACACTATGTGGCCATGAATGACATTAAACAGACAATGGTGATAATGTTGTTGGACATATATTGGCTGCTTAATGCATCTCCTACTGTGTCTTAGGTCCCTCTGTGGTCTCATTTAATCTCTTCAGGGATATTGGAATGGAGAAACTGTTATACACATGGGGAAGCTGAGGCACTGAGAAGTTGCCCAAGCTCATCAGGGCAGAACCTCGAAGTGTGAACTGAGGTGCTTAAGGTTTGCAGAGCCAGTGCTCACACCCATGACCCTGAACACCACTGCTGTTGGCAGAGATGTGTCACTGAGAACAGGAAACAAGAGCCGCGTGTCTGTTCCAGAAGATTCCCGAAGGCCACTGTCTTAGTTGGGGTTTCTCATAATGCAACAAAACACCATGACCAAAAAGCAAGTTGGGGAGGAAAGGGTTTATTTGCCTTACACTCCCATGTTCCTGTTCGTGGTTGAAGGAAGTCAGGACAGGAACTCAGAGAGAGCAGGAACCTGGAGGCAGGAGCTGATGCAAAGGCCGTGGCGGGGTGCTGCTTACTGCCTTGCTCCATAACCTACTTTTTTTTTTTTTTAATAAAACCCAAACCATTGCCTCAGGGATGGGCTCACCCAAAATGGGCTAGGCCCTCTGCCATCAATAACTAAAGAAGCAAGTCCCTTAAACCTGGATCTAATGGAGGGATTTTCTTCTTTTGGTTTTTGAGACAGGGTTCCTCTGTGAAGCTTTGGCTGTCCAGGAACTCTCTGTAAACCAGGTTGGCCTTGAGCACAGAGAGATCCAATGGCCTCTGCCTCTCAAGTACTGGGATTAACAGTGAGCACTGCCACCATCCAGCTTAGGAACCATTTTCCTAACTGAGGGTTCCTCCTTTCAGGTAACTCTAGCTTGTGTGAAGTTGACTCAAAACCAGCCAGGACAGCCTGTAAGATTGACAGGGCTCAGGACTTAATGAGTGATTCAGGCTTGAGTGCCTTCTGCTCCATACTTGTGGACACACAAGCATTTCACAAATTGGAGATTTTTTGTATTTGGAAATATTTGCATAGACTTTACTAATAAAATATTCTGAATCTGAAATCCATAATGTTGTACAACACAAGGTATTTAAATGATATCACACCTGAAATAGGTTTCAGAGCACTTTAGATTTGGGGATGAAGGTACACTCAAGCTGTACTGCCCAGGAGGAGATGGGCATTGCCAGCTGTCCCCAGTATAAGTCAGCACATTACTCCTGACATGGGTTGGTGCTCTCTAACTCAGAATCCGTGACTTCCCGTTTAAAAGTAGTGGACCTACTGGCCCAGCTGCAGTAATGACACCAAGTTCTTTGCAATGTTTTCTTTCTTTGCCTCTCATCCCCTCCGTAGCCATGGAAACGGGTGGATAAGCTTACTGCCTGGTGATGTGTGTCAAGTTGGCACCAGTTAAAGTCATCAGAGGGGATGGAGCTTCAATTGAGGAAATGCCTCCATAGGATCTAGCTGTAAGGCATTTTCTTAATTAATCTTCAATGTTGGAGGATCCAGCCCAATACAGGTGGTGCCATCCCTGGACTGATGGTCCTGAGTTCTATTTAAAAGCAAGTTGAGCAAGCCAGTGGGCAGCACTCCTCCATCAGCTCTGCATCATCTCCTGCCTCCAGGGTCCAGCGCTGCTTGAGCTCCTGTCCTGAAGGTTTATTTCTTCCTTCAATAATGAACAGGGATATGGAAGTGTAAGCTAAGTAAACACTTTTCTCCCCAACTTGCCTTTTGTTCATGGTCATTTGTCCCAGCAATAGAAACCCTAACTAAGACAACAGGCTCTGTATAAACAGTTGCTCAGGTCCTAGTGACATCAGGAATGGAACTGAGGTGGCGTGTGCTTGCTGTCACAGGAGGCCGTGACCTTCAGGGACGTGGCCGTGGTCTTCAGTGAGGAGGAGATGGGGCTGCTGGACGCTGCTCAGAGGAAGCTGTACCACGATGTGATGCTGGAGAACTTCAGGAACCTCCTGGCCGTGGGTGAGGATGGGGCTCTGTGTCCTTGGCGATGTCAGAAGTTCACATCCTGTGTGTCTGTTGCACTCCACTGCTTTCCTTTTAGGTTTACTTATTTTGTATTTTATGTGAGTGTTTTGTCTGCGTGTGTTCACTCATAATGCCCACAGAAACCAGAAGAAGGCATTAGATCCTTTGGATCTGGATTCACAGATGGTTATGAGCTAGCATGTGGGTGCTGTAAACCCAACCTGGGTCTTGTGGAAGAGCAGCCAGTACTCTGAATCACTGAGCCATCTCTCCAGCTTCTACTTTATTTTTTACAACTGCATTTTATGTAAAGCATGAAGATGCTGTGCTTTAAATAAAATTTTAAAAATATTTCTTTTTGAGTGTGAGTTTGCAGGTTCGTGTGTGTGTGTGTGTGTGTGTGTGTGTGTGTGTGTGTGTGTGTGTTAAAAAGGAAAGAATTTTACTGAGGCTTGATACCACCGTTTCTGAGATTTATTCCATTATCATGGCGGGATAGCGTGGTAGCAGGGGTTTTATATCTGGATCTAAAGGCAGCAGGAAGAGAGACACTGGTTCTGGCTTAAGGATTTGAAACTCCAAAGCCCACTCCCATTGGCACACTTCCCTGAACAAGGCCACACCTCCAGATCCCTGTCAAGCCTTAGCACTCTCTATGTACCGAGCATTCAAACACATGAGCCTGTGGCAGCCATACCTATTCTAACCACCACATTCCACGTCTTGGCCCCCATAGGCTTGTAGCCATAGCAGAATGCAAAATGCATTCAGACTAACCATAAAATCCCCATAGTCTGTTACAGTCTTAGCACTGTGTAGAAGTCCAACGTTTAAAGTCTCTTCTAAGACTCATGCAGTCTCTGAAGTGTAATTTTCCATAAAAAAATAAAAAACAAAACAGATAATCCAACATACAGTGGCACATAATATACTATTCTAAAGGGGAGGAAAGGGAACTTAGTGAAGAAATACTGAACCAAAAATAGAACAAAAACAATGAAAGCAGGGGCTGGAGAGATGGCTCAGCGGTTAAGAGCACTGACTGCTCTTCCAGAGGTCCTGAGTTCAACTCCCAGCAACCACATGGTGGCTCACAACCATCTGGAATGGGATCTGATGCCCTTGGACTTCCAGTGTGTCTGAAGACAGCTACAGTGTACTCACATTCATAAAATAAATCTTAAAAAAAACCTGATAGCAAACTCTAAACTGTACATCCCCTGTTATCAAAGTGCCCTTAAGATCTCCAACTCTTTTCAGAGCTATTGACTGTAACACTTTTATTTGGAGGGCGGGAGGGGCTGGTTTCCACTCCCTGTTAGTAGCGTTCCTTGGCAGGTATCCCATGGCGACCACATGTCTAACCTGTTGGGGTCCCCAAGGCAACCCAGGCTTCACATTCACAGCTTCACACCTCCATTGCAGGGACACCCCCCCTCCCCCAACATGCCTGACCTTAGTGGCTTTCCTTAGAGGCAGGGAGTTTCCACAGCCCCTTCCTTGTGTCCTTGACCCAGATGGATAAGTGCCACCTCCAGACGCCCCAACACTGCTTCTGCTCTTTGTATAGTGCTTTCTCCCTGCCAGCCTCTGTTCCATCATACCCCTCCCTGCCTCACATGGTTAGCCTCCCATTTCACTCAGTAAAATCTTGTTGTTTTCAGTTTTTTGTTTTCTGGCAAGGTCTTGCTATGTAGCCTGGGCTTGCCCGAAATTTGTGATCCTCCTGCCTTGGCTTCCCAAGAATTAGGGTGATAGGTTTCGTCCCCTGTGCCAGACTGGAACCTCCCCTTCCTAGGGACTCACACTCCAGCTCTGGCTATCTCCATTTTTTTTCCCTGCATCTGTCTTTGTGTCTTAGCTATTAGGGCTTACTTCTCTTTGCCCAGAATTCTCTTCCTGGTAGAGTGCTGTGTGCACCCTCTCTGTCTCTCTCTGTGTCTCTGTCTCTCTGTCTCTGACTCTCTCTGTCTCTCTCTCTGTCTTTCTTTCTCTGTGTGTGTGTGTCTCTGTCTCTGTCTCTCTGTGTCTCTGTCTCTGTCTCTGACTCTCTCTGTCTCTCTGTCTTTCTTTCTGTGTGTGTGTCTCTGTCTCTGTCTCTCTGTGTCTCTGTCTCTGTCTCTCTGTGTCTCTCTGTCTTTCTCTGTGTGTGTGTCTCTGTCTCTGTCTCTCTGTCTTTCTTTCTCTGTGTGTGTCTCTGTCTCTCTGTGTCTCTGTCTCTCTCTCTGTCTCTCTGTCTTTCTCTCTGTGTGTGTCTTTGTCTCTGTCTCTCTGTGTCTCTGTGTCTCTGTCTCTCTGTCCTTCTCTCTGTGTGTGTCTCTGTCTCTCTGTGTCTCTGTCTCTCTCTGTCTCTCTCTGTCTCTCTCTCTGTCTTTCTCTCTTTGTGTGTGTCTCTGTCTCTGCCTCTCTGACTTTCTTTCTCTGTGTGTGTGTGTCTGTCTCTGTATCTCTGTGTCTCTGTCTCTGTCTCTGTCTCTCTCTCTCTCTCTGCAGTCATCTGCTCAGAGTCCTCACAGGCCCTTCTTTACCTATGTCTCCTGCTCACTCTCCCTACTGTGCACTTGCCTCCGCTGGTGTCTGAGCATCACCACACCTGTTACCACAGAGTTAGTGTTTCCCATTATCCTTCTGCCCAGCTGCAGACGAGCTCTTTAACGCAGGTGCTCAGCAGAGGTTGAGGGTGACTTGAACCTTGGCTTCTGGGCTCATCCTAAATTTCTCACTATAGTTGAAAGTGGCCTTCTTTTGAGTGGATGCTCTCCTTGTAGATCTTGTTCCTCAGAGGTCTTGGACATTCACCTTTGATGATGCTGGTCTCTAGTTGATGTTTCCAGAGAGCAGTGAGGACTAGGACCTTCGATGTCCCCATTCTTGCTGCTCTCACCTTCTAATCTCTATTCTTTCAGGAGGACAGAGTCCAGACAAGATGGATAATCTTGACACAACAGGATTAAGGTTTCTTTCACTGGGATGGCTTCCATGCTGGCAAATGACAAGCCATGATGCCAACAAACTGGCCAGAGCTCCAGAAGCTGTAATCAGCATTCAGGGAAAGGGTACTCACCTCCTGGAGCAGTGCCACTCCTCCTGCCATGGGGGAGCGGAACAGCTTCCCCAGGCCTCCGAGGATGCCGACTGTCTGGAGAGTCTCACAAACGGCCATTCCAGCATTAGCAAAAATCAGGAATTTCTGTGTGGGAGGGCTCAGAGTTCTCGGAGTAAGACACATCTTAGCAAGAAATGGAAGCGTTGGAAGCAGTGTCCAAAGACTCTGGTGCAAACTGAGCCTCCGCGGTTGGCTCCCAGTGTTGACATGCTGAGTTGCACTTCCCACCATAGCAACGCACTGCATAAAAGAGGCAAAGCCCACGGCGGTGGTGACTGTGGTAAAGTCATTTTTCCTGCCTCACCTGGCAAATGGCATCGTGTTTACACAGAAAGGAAGGCCTACCAGTGCAGGAAGGGCCAAGAAGCCTTCGTTGACAGACCCACTCTGGAACTCCATCAGCCTGTCCTAGTAGGAAAAAAGTCCCCTGTACGTAGTACACATGAGGACACGAGGCGTAGTTCCAGTGTCCCCATTCAACAAAGTGTTCATCCAGGAAAGAAGCAATACTCATGTCACAAGAGTGGCACGGGCTTCAGCAAGAGCTCACATCTTCAGACTAACCAGAGAGTGTGTGCAGGCAAGAAGTCCTACCACTGTGACAGCAGTGGGAAAGGCTTTAGTCTGAGCTCACATCTTCAGATTTGCCAGGGGGTGCACACAAGGGAGAAGCCCTGCCACTGCAACAGCTGTGGGAAGGGCTTCAGCTGCAGCTCAGATCTCAACATCAACTGCGAGGTACACACTGAAGAGAAGCCTTACAAGTGTGAGGTGTGTGGAAAGGGCTTTACGAAGTTGTCACACCTCCAGGCCCACCAGAGAACTCACACAGGAGAGAAGCCGTATAAGTGTGAAGACTGTGGCAAATGCTTCAGCTGCAGCTCAAACCTTCACAGTCATCAGAGAGTCCACACTGAGGAGAAACCATACAAGTGTGATGAGTGTGGGAAGCGCTTCAGATTCAGATTCAATCTTAACAGCCATCAGTGGATCCACACAGGAGAGAAGCCATATAAATGTGAAGAGTGTGGGAAGGGTTTCAGTTCAGTCTCAAGCTTCCAAAGACACCAGCAGGTCCATACAGGAGAGAAGCCATTTGTCTGCAATGTCTGTGGGAAGGATTTCAGTCGGATCTCATATCTTCAGACTCATCAGAGAGTGCACACGGGGGAAAAGCCCTATGAATGCTCCACGTGTGGGAAAGCCTTTAGCCAGAGGTCCCATCTCCTAGTCCATCAGATAATTCACACTGGGGAGAAGCCGTTCAAGTGTGAGGAGTGTGGGAAGGAATTCACCCAGAGCACGGGGCTTAGTATTCACCAGAGGGTCCACACAGGAGAGAAACCCTACATGTGTCAGCAGTGTGGGAAGGGCTTTAGTCAGGCTTCACACTTCCAAAGACACCAGAAGGTCCATACCAGGGAGAGACCCTACATCTGCGGCATCTGCTCTAAGGGCTTCAGTCAGAGATCACATCTCCTCTACCACCAGAGGGTCCACACTGCAGGGAATCTCTAGGTTTGTTCTGCTGTCAGGTGGGCTCCATGCTCCTCCTGGTGGTTAAAACTGCCCCAAAACTCCAAGGATTCAGGGATTAGCACATTGTTTTATTTAACCCTCAACTCTTTCTCCCCCAGGATCATTATGAAAAGGTTCCTAATTTAATTATAAGAGGAAGAATTGTCAGTTGTCAGGAACAGACCAAACAGAAATCGTAGTGCCTCATACTTTTGCTAAGATTTGATATTATGGGTAGTTAATAAAGATTGGCAAAGAGTTTGTAGCAGCTATATGGGAGAAATTAACAACAAATATCCAAAAAGCAAGTGACTTCTGTTTATGTAAAGAAAAAAGAACCCAAATTCCTGAAGTGCTTCCATTTCATACTGATGCAAGTATGGTGGGAATGGCTGGTTATAAGTCAGAAAAATTAAAGTTATTTAAAGCCCATATGCTTCAGTTTAAAAATCAGAGTTGCATGCCATTCAAATGGTTTTATTTGTTTTTTCTGAATGTCCTAACATAGTTACTGACTTTCAATAACTTTTTTATGCAGGAGTTGTTTTGCTTATAGAGACTCCTGAACTTATTCAGGATGATTCAAAAGTAACTTCAAATTTTTATTCAAATACAACAGATATAGAAAGCCTTTATTGTACATAACACATATCAGATCCCATACTGATCTACCAGATTTTTAGCACAAGAAAATGGTGAAATTGATCAGCTATTGATAAGAAATGTACTAGAAGCTTTAGAATTCCATAAGAAATACTGTGTTAATAGGAAAGCTTTTTAAAAAGAATTATTTATTTTATGTGCATTGCTGTTTTGATTGCATGTATGTCTGTGTGAGGGTATAAGATACCCTTGAACTGGAGTCACAGACATATGTGAGCTTCTATGTGGATGCTGGGAATTGAACCCTAATCCTCTGGAAGAACAGCCAGTGCTCTTAATCCATGGACCATCTCTTCAGCCCAACAGGAAAGGTTTAAGAGATTTTTCTGTCTCTTGGCAACAAGTCAAGGAAATTATAACAAAATGTCCTATTTGTTCTTTCTATAGCCAAACTCCATTACCCAAAAAAAAGTACTCAAAAGAAATGAAATTTAGGCAAATGGATGTATTTCACTTTGCAGAGTTTGGAAATTTAAATTATGTGTACCATTCCATAAACACATATTCAGGATTATAATGGGCAACTGCTTTAAGTTCTAAAAAAAATAAATAAAAGCTGATTCTGTAATTACACATTTTTTGGAAGTTATGGCAATCATGGGTATACCTGTATAGATTAAAACTGAAAATGCCCCAGCCTATGTCCCTACTAAAATGAAACAAGTTTTGCATATCATAATATGAAACATTATAGGTAAAACCACACAGTCCTACAGGACAAGCAGTTGTAGAGAATCATGCTTTAAGAGAGATGCCTAACAAACAGAAAGGGATAACAAAGACTCCCAAAGATAGAATACATAAGGCCTTATTAACTCAAAGATAGAATACATAAGGCCTTATTAACTTTAAAATTCTTAAATGCCACTGAGAAAAAAAAATAGCTCCCGAAAGACTTTGGATTATAGAAAAAACAACTGAACTAAATCTAATCATATTAAGAATGTCCTACCTTCAGAATGGAAGACAAAGAAATGTCTGTTATGCTGGGGAAGAGGTTTTGTATTGGTTTCAACAGGAGAAAACAAACTGTGGATTCCATTGAAATGTATAATAAGCAAACTTGATCAGGGGAGACCCCTGAAGGTCTTGGCTACAGACAACAATAAAGAAATCATGAGGGCCAATAACAGGTAACATATTGCTGATCCCTCTACAAGGGAACATCTCTGAGACTGCCTGCAACTTGAGAATATCTCCAGCCAGAACTTCAGGTATGCGTAGCCAATCTTGTCGGCTACTAAATCCTTAGGACTCATCATGCCATCCTTTCATATGGATGAAATTTATTATAGTTTGGTTACTGTGGTAGTTTGTCTATATTTGGCAACCCATAGACTCATGTGTTTGAATGCTTGGCCCAGGGAGGGTGGCGCTATCAGAAAGTGTGGCCTTGTTGGGGTAGGTATGACTTTGTTGGAGGAAGTGTGTCACTGTTGGGACGGGCTTTGATGAAGGCCAACTCCTGGTTACCTGGGAATGCCAGGTTCCCTTTCTGCCTGGGGATAAAGAAGTAGAACTCTCAAGTCTTTCTCCAGCATCATGTTTGCTGGCAGGATGCCATGCTTCCTGCTGTGATAAGGAACTGAACCTCTGAAACTGTAAGCTAATTCCAATTAAATGTTTTCTCTTATAAGAGTTGTTTTCGTTGTAGCATCTCTTCACAGCAATAACACCCAACCTAAGACAGTTACACAATCCAAACTAACTTGTAAGGAAGACAGGTGCCAGCCCGGCGGTGGTGGCACACGGCTTTAATCCCAGCACTTGGGAGGCAGAGACAGGCGGATTTCTGAGGCCAGCCTGGTCTACAGAGTGAGTTCCAGGACAGCCAGGGCTACACAGAGAAACCCTGTCTCGAAAACAAAAAAAAAAAACAAAAAAAAAAAAAGAAGACAGGTGCCTTTCACCTGGTCATACAAAGAACAGAGAATCATATTTCACAGATCTGTGTACATTTCATATTCCATAGGTGTGTTAATACAAAAATATATATTACCTCTGAAAGTTCATGTATTTACAGAATAAAATATTATTGTATTTACAAAATAAAATATAAAATACATGTCAGCTCCTAGAAGCACTCCCTGTTCTACTTCAAAATATCCAGATACCAGTGAGTTGGAGCTGCCCTGACAGGATGATAAACAGGATACTGAGACACTGAGACATGTTTATTCCAGCACCCCACTTGATCCATCCTTAGACCGCCTTAATAGCTGTTTTATCAAAACTCGCTTCAAGGACAGCTTCAAAGAAAGGTGCTGACATCAGATGACTCCAAATGATCCAGCCTCACAGACTGTTTCAGTCAGGACTTCGGCTAAGCCCGCATTCTTATGACACACAGAGGACTGGACAGCAATTGTTACAGGGAGCTTTCTTAAGACTGGCCAGCATCCTAATTTTCTCGCCCATACCCTTCATGGAAAAAAGATATCCCAGACAACAAGAAGCAATTTTAAAGACGCTCCAACTCCCAAAACATGGGATGGGTGGTTTTGCTCATTCGTTGGGTGATGATCATTGTTAAAAGGATGTTTGTTACAAGTTGTTAATGGTCTTGATCAGGGAGGAAACAAGATATAGATGATTAGACTCAGGGATTTCACTCTTCCTTCATCTTTCCTCTGTCTTTCTTTCTTGTCAGATGTTAAGAGGGGAAAGGAGTGAAATGTGTTGGCAGAATATAGGATAATATAGAAATAACAGACATAAGCTTAGGTTATTGAATCTACTCTTAAACTATAGTCATTTTTAGCTAAAAATCTTACATTGATATAGATCATTGTATATTGATATGAAATTAAGGTCATATTTATTTACAACATAGTATGTACATAAGTTACAATTCCTATTTAAGATATTGAACCTATGCAGTTAATTTAAAGATACAATGTGGAGTTCTAGACCTTGAAAGCTGCTATTACAAAATATTTAGGATAATTAAGAAATACTAGTTGATAGATAATTAAACTCATTTAGATAGTAGTCTAGTTAATTACAGAAAGATGTTTTCAAAGTTGAACAGATAGTAAATATCTAGAAACAAAAAAATGTATGCCTATTCAGATATACAATAGTTAGAAAGCTGGTCTTCAAAAACATCAGAGGTCCACAGATTATGACATTTAAAGATATTTTATTAATAAAAGACTTTTCTGGCAGTGAGACATGTCAGCTCCCGGAAGCACTCATTGTTCTACTTCAAAAAAGATGCTGAGCATCCAAGAACCTCCATATGGAGTTTGCTTTAGAAATGGTTATTCCCAGCAACCACATTGTGGCTCATAACCATCTGTAGTGGGATTTGATGCTCTCTTCTAGGTGTCTGAAGACAACTACAGTGTACTCACATATATAAAATTAAATAAATAAATAAATAAATATTTAAACAAAAAAAGTGATAAGCTAGTCACCAGGCAAGACACTACCCTTGCGTCAAATGCAGACCAAATGCTGTCCAAACTGGCCAAACTTGATACAGGGAAGTTGGCTGCTGAGCTTTACCAGGACAAGGTAGGCAACCCCTTCATCACTCCTGCTTCACTAAAAAGTCTGTCATATATTGGGCCAGAAGGCTGAAGATGGATAGTTCAAAGTTCTAGAGAAATTTTGGGTAGCTATCCAGGCAGCCAGCTGTCTCTGTCATTTCTATAGTTTTGGAAGCTGCTTGCTCTGCACTTCCTGCATACTCAGGTAATATTTATCCTTCTCAAGATTCTAATTGGGAGGCAACAGGGGTTTGTTTTTGTTGTTTTTGTTTGTTTCTTTGTTTTTTTGGAGGGGAAACTGGGAATGGAGAAATTTACATGTAAATAAAGAAAATATCTAAAAAAAAAAAAAAAGATTCTAATTGGGTTGAAGACTAAGTTCTTATAGTTCCACAGCTAAGCCTGAGGTGTTTAGGATTAAAGAAAATGTTTTTAAAAGATATTTTTATGTCTAAGTAGATTTTTTAAGTTGATAAATGCAAGCTATAATAGAAAACAATTTAAGTACAGAACTCTGAACTCAACCAGATAGGATCAATAGTAGAGTACTTTCTCCAAAGTTGCCAATTATAAATAGACTGGACATTGTGAATGTAATTCTTACCTGATAGTTTTCATAATTGTTTTGAAATTGTTCTTACTGCATATAGTTTATTGTTATAAGAAAGAGAGTCTTTCAGTGGACTACAAGGGGAGATGTGGGAGGAGGATCTTGTGCACTATGAATTCAGATGCTGATTTCTGTGCCTCAGAACTGGTTATAGTCCAGACACTGGCATTGTCATGAATATTGGATCATCCCTTGTATCAATGCTCTCCATTTATCTCTGGTTGGTTATTTAAAAACTAAACAGCTAATGACTGGGCAGAGGAGATAGAAAGGCTGGACTTCTGATCCAAGCCAGGGGTTGGAGAGAAGAGAAAGAGGAAGAAGGGGCCCACAGGACAGGTGAAGAAGTAAAGGGTCACCATGAGGTCATTCATTATGTAGAATCACCAAGGGAGTTCTGCTTGAGGGTAGACAAGTGTAGCAGAGGGAGCTGAGGCAAAAATAAATGCAAGTTACTCAGGGCATGTAGCTGGAAGTAGCTTAGATAGCATAGAGGGTTAGGAATTCTGCCCAGTTAGTGTGCCTAAAGCTGTTGAATAAATCTATAAATGTCTGTCTCAATTATTTGGGAGATCTCCCAGTTAGAAAGGAACTGCCACTTTTAAATTTCATCCTACAGGGGATTCATGTTTGGGAGATTGCTTGTTTGTTTCTTTTTGTTTGGTTGGTTTGTTTTGTTTATTGAGACAGGGTTTCTCTGTGTAGACCTGGCTGTTGTGGAACTTGTTCTGTAGAACAGTCTGGTCTTAAACTCAGAGATCCATCTGCCTTTACTTCTGGAGTTCCTGGATTAAAGGTTTGTGCCATTACTTCCTGGCTGGGAGATCAATTCTTTACAAATGTCAGAAATCACAGATGAGCGGAAAATTGTTCTATAAATATATGGTTACCATGTACAAGATTTTCAAAGCTTCTATCTTTGGGATAAAACATGGCTGTGAGCTCTCACCATCTATCCAGGTCTTTACAAAGAGGCTGTGAGAAGGGCTTTAACCAAAGTGATGCTGACTGAAGCATCACTTCCTCACAGGAAGCGGGCCTCTATACCTGCTGGGCAGAGATTCACACGGCTCAGGGCTCAGCTATTCCCAGAGCAAGTGGAGAAGGGCCCTCCCTGTAAGACTCCTATTTGAAAATGCTCACCAACCTCAGCCCTGCCTTCATACTCGTAATCCTCAGTAATCCTGTACGAGCCCTATAGTCAGCTCCCTGGGGTATAGTGCTTCCCACTCACATCTGTAGTGTGTAGTGTAGTGTAGTGTGTTCTCAGAAACAAGTCTCTGTGAATATCAGTGGCATCCAGGTCATTGGTGTGAGTGAGCACAGGCTCTGCAAACCTGAAGGACCTCAGTTCACACTTCAAGGCTCTGGCCTGAGGACCTTGGACAACTGCTCAGTGCCTCAGTTTCCCCATCTGTATAACAGTACCTTCATCACAATGTCCTGCATGGAATTAAATGAGACCACAGAAAGAAACTAGGACATTTGTAAGACATGCCTTCCGCAGCCAATATGTGTCCAACAACACTATCATCATTGTCTGTATTATGCCATTTAATATGCACCATCCATATATACACAATAAATATATAACTAAACTTCATTAAGAAAAGCTTCAGAAAAACTGTGATTTTTATCACTTACCATAGTATCCAAGATTTTAAAAAGTGTCCAGTTTAGGCCAGAATATATAGAATCAAGGATACTTACTGCCTATAAGTTAACCAGGAAAATCACCACTGTTGTTAGCAAAACAAGAATTTACTCCTTGATGCTAACACTATTGGCTAGATGGAGAAATTGGCTGAACACCATGTAAAATATACCCTTTTGCATTAGTATTCATGTTAAGATTTCCTGAATCATGCTTCCTGGTGCTCAGTGGTGTCTAATAAACACAATGAGTTTCCATGCTGCTGGTGTGTCTCCATCAGAGCACAAGGCTTATTTGATCCCAGCTTGTCTGTACATGTGTCTATGTATCTGTCCTCTTCATTCCTTCATCACCCAATGTCTTAGGGTTTTACTGCTGTGAACAGACACCATGACCAAGGCAACTCTTATAAGGACAACATTTAACTGGGGCTGGGGCTTACAGATTCAGAGGTTCAGTCCATTATCATCAAGGCAGGAACATGTTAGCATTCAGGCAGGCATGGTGCAGGAGGAACAGAGTTCTACATCTTCATCTGAAGGCTGCTAGGAGAAAACTGGCATCCAGGCAGCTAGGACAAGGGTCTTAAAGTCCACACAGTGACAAACTTCCTCCAACCAGGCCACACCTACTACAAGGCCACACCTGCTAATAGTGCCACTCCCTGGCCAGGCATAATTTAAACCACTACACCCACACTGGGTCAACCATGGAAGTCCTGTAGATGGCAGCAGCCAGACACTTCCTGGTTGTTCAGGATATGAACACTCATACGACCATAAGAAGGAAATGAGGGTGTCCAGTGTTCTGTGTGCAAGTGTCCACACATGTATGCATGCATGTATCTGTATTTAAGTACATGAGGGTGCACATACATGTAGAGGCTAGAAGACAACCTCTGGTGAGGGGCCACCATTTTTGTTGTTGTTTTTGTGTCAGGGCCTTTCACTGGCCCAGAACTTGCCAAATAGTCTAGGATAACTGCCGATGAGTACCAGGGGATCTAACTCTGTCTACAGAATCTCAGAAACAGGAGACCCTGTTTCAGCAAGGTCCTACCACCTTTTTTCTCAGCAACTTCTCCTCTTACTTCATGCAGTTCAGAGAGGCTCAGCCGCAGAGCACTTGCCCAGCATGCAGAGGTCCTGTTTCCAGTCCCTAGCTCTGTAGGGAATGGGGGAGCAACCCGACTTACCTGTAACTTGGTCATTGTTCTCTTCTCTTTGAGACAAGGCAGGGCTCTGGGAAGCGAGCTGGGGGAGGAAGGGCTTCGTGAGAACATTGCTAGGACAGTGGGTCCACATGGCTTCCTCAGCTTCTCCATCAGCCCCAAGGGCAATGCACGCTAACCAGGCTTTTCTATCTACTTCCTACTAATCAGTAGTGTAAACCTCTGGATACCAGACTCACTCACCACATTCTCTATTTCTGGCAGCTTCAGGGGTGCTGGGCACTTGACGCAGGATTTTCCCTGTACAATTACATTAGGGCAGCAGAAGACTTGTGATTAGACAAGGAAAAGGGAAGCAGAGCTAAGAGTTGCAGGGACAGAAAGAATCTCAAGGAGAGGGAGAAAAGAAGGCCAAGATGGAGGTGGACGTGAACCAGCATGGCTTTAACCAGCCACAGGTAGTTATGATATCATAAAATTAGAATAATTGGGATAAAGCTTTTATTATTATTAATTGGTTCTGAAATTATTGTATTGGCATCTTATAAATTGAGAATTTATTAATATATAAATCTGATTGCTTAATTACAAGCTTAAGAGTTTTGATTCTACTGGGTAAATGGGTGTTGTAATGGCTGACCATGGGGTGGATGGTCATTATGTGGGGCTGGCAACAGGGATCCGCCAAGAGACTCGCAAGCTCCGGCCCAGAGAGACCACCGAGTTGAGATCACCCAGCTGGAGCCATGTGGTCCACCGGTTGCCAGCAGTAGCACAGGAAGCCAGCAGGTCCATTTTATAATATTTCCCGCAACAGGCACTCTTGCCTTCACAAAGCCGCCTCTGGTGATGGGTTTCCCAGAAAAACAAATGTTTAAGAAACCCGAACTCCAGTGAACACTGTGTAATGTCTGACCACCTCTCTCAGAAGGGTCTGTCAATTGTGACAGTTATCTTACATGTAACTGTTTTAAAGGTCAGAGTGAAAATATCCCCCTCTGTGTCTCACTTAAAAGGTTTAATTACAAGTAAACATTGTTCACCTGAAAATGCCTCCACAAAGTCTCTTTTCCCATGAAGATAATGACCTAAAATCTAAAGCCTCTCAAAGAAAGGGGGAGCTTGTGACTATGAGATGGCTCAGTTGGTAAAGATGACTGCCATTGAGCCTGACTGCCTGAGTTCGAGTCTCTGGGCTTGACACAGTGGAAGGAGAGACTGGCTCCCACGGGTTGTCTTCTGACCTCATCTAAACACAAGCTGTGGCACACACCACTCTAAGTAAGTAAGTAAGTAAGTAAATAAATAAATAAATAAATGCAAAAAATCACATTTAATAACCAGAATTAAGGCTTCAGGACACTGGCCATCTGTCATCACAGCTCATCTGCCAGACTCCCGTGGGTAGCTGGACTCTCCCAGGGCTCCACAAGCAGCTGAGACAGGTCCAGGAAGCTCAGACAGTGCTGCCTGAGGCAAAGCCCACTGCTACAGATGCCTGCTTCTCCCCAGGCTGCAGACTTGGTCCCAGAGAGGACCCACCAGCAACGGGAGCAGACATGAAGGGTTACAGGATGCTCAGTTTGAGGCTGTCTTGAAATCTCTGCTTATGCCATAGATTCAAAACTTTTCAGTTCCAGGAAGATTTTTTCAAAACAAGGGCAAAAATAATACACATTTTTGCCAAAATCTCATAAGAATGGTCTCTAGGCCACTTATTCCAAATATTCTTTGCTTCTGCAAGTTCTTGAGCTGGGCTCAAGTTCCCTACAACTCAAACTGCCCTCGGCACTGTTTTCTGTGCTCCCACTTGAGTAAGTAGATTATTAAGTTGTAATTAAAGCATCTAATCACTAGTCTAGTCCAGAGTCCTACAGCCTTCCAGATTCCTTCAACAAACAGCATGGTCATGCTTGTCACACAAGATTCCCCAGTCCTTGGTGTATCTTTTTCTCCTGAGACAGGGTTTTTCCGTGCAGCTTTGGCTGTTTGAAACATTCTCTGTAGACAAGGTTGGCCTCAAACTCAGAGATTTACTTGCTTCTGCCTCCTGAGCGCTGGGATTAAAGGCCTGTGCCACCACAGCCCAACCAGAAACATTCATTGTAAGTTTTCTGTTCTAGACTCTCCCTATTACTTCTACCAACTTCCCTGGGACCATCCTGTCTGCCTTTTCCTAGAGCCCAGGCATAATGATCACTCATGGCTATCCTCACACAGCAAAGCCTGGGCTACATGATCCCTGATACTCCAATATTAGGGGATAGTTTTGTGCACTGTGTATTCAGATGCTGGTTTCTGTGTTCAGGGATCTGGTTGCAGTCTAGCCATGGCACTGTCATTTCTATAAAACATGTCCTATCTTAAAGTTGGGTAAAAATTGTTCTCTATCATCTCTGATTGATTACTAAAGAGGTCAACAACCAATAGCTTGGTAGTAAAAGAGAGTTGAGGCATGACTTCTTATCCCAATGTAGGGGGTCCCAGGTGGAGCAGAGAAAGTCAAGGAGAGAAGGTCGCCATAAGAAGGTGGCTTTGAGGAGGAGGCCATGAGGAGGTCACCATGCAGGACCACTATGAGGACTTAAATGGAGCAGGAGCAGCCAAGTCACGATTAAGGTGACAAGTAATGGGGCACATGGCTGGGAAGTAGCCAGGCTAGCATAGTCACATTTCTTCTGAGAGCAGGGAATAAAGGTGTATACCACTTTCTGACTAGCTACACATTTTTTAAAGGCTGTTTTTTTAATTTGTGTATATGTGTGTATCTGTGGGAATGTGTGGTCTATGGCCCTCATGTGGTGGTCAGAAGATAATGTGCAGGAGTTTGTCTTTTCCTCCACATTGGTCCTGGGGATTGGATCTCGATGATTGGCTGGTGGTTCAGTCTCTAGGGGCCCCCAAGGGTCCAGGTTAGTTGACTCAAGTTGGTCTTCTTGTGGCGTTCCTATGCTCTTCAGGTCCATCATTCTTTCCCCCAACTCTTCCAAAAGACTCCCCAAGCTCTGTCTAATGTTTGGCTGTGGGTCTCTGCATCTATTTCCATCTGCTGTTGCATGGAACTCTTAGAGGACAGTTACACTAGCCTACTGCCTGCAAGCATAGCAGAGTATCAGTAATAATGTCAGGGATGGACCTCATTGGGCCAGCCATTGGTTGGCCATTCCCTCTGTCTCTGTTCCATCTTTGTCCCTGCACACCTTGAGGGCAGGACACATTTTGTGTCAAAGTTTTGTTTTCCACTGGGAGTTCTGCCTGACTTCAGCACATGGCCACATCAGGCTTCATATTCCCCAGTGCTAGGAGTCTCAGCTATAGTCACACCCATAGACTCTGTGGTGCCTCCCCATCCTAGGTCTCTGGCACATCTTAGAGATGCCCCCTACCTGCCACTGATTTCTATTCTCTCTCCGGAGCTCTCCTTATATCTTATCCCTCATTTCCCCTTTCCATCCCCTCTCCTACACTGTTCCCCCTTCCATCTACCTCTAATGTCTATTTTTCCCCTTCTGAGATTCAAGCATTTTCTCTTGAGTTATCTGGGAACTGAAAAAAACTGCCCCTCAAAACACTCTTCTATCAGTAATTTCTCTCCATCCTCTGCCATCTTCCAGTCCCTAATACTACAATCACAGAAAATGAAGATTGTCAAACTCCTAAGATAGAAAAGGGACTTCTCAAGTGAAGTTACATCAAATGTTACAAAGACAAAACAAAGAAACCATATTGACTACAGCGAGAGAAAAACCACTGCAAATAGTCATTTTGACACAAACTAAGACACCTGGTAAAAAAGAATGTTAATATAAGAATTGTCTCTGTAATATTAGCCTACGAGAATTCCAGTGGCATATTACTATTCTTAATAATTGCTACAGAATAGTCTTGCCCACTCTAGGTAGTACTATACTTCGCCAGGTCAGCATGGTTGACAAAAGAAAAGTAAGTGAGCAATTTAGGGGAGCATGGCAATAAGCAACATTCCACTATGGTCTCTACTTCCACTCCTGCCTCAGGGTCCTGTCTGATCACCTGTCTTAGCTTCCTAAGACAATGGCTGTAAAGTGTAAGATGAAAGACGCTATTTCCTCCTCCACTGCCTTTTGCTCAGTGCTTTTCACAGCCAGGGAGAAGCAAATGTAAACAAACACATCACAGTAAGAACGGAATCCTCATCTTAAACTGTAAAGACAAGGACGACACAGAATGTGTCTATGTATTAATTACATACAAGACACCTACAGCTAACCTAGACTTGAAGATCCAGCTCTGATACCCTCCGTATTTGAAGGAAGAATGAGAACTTTCCTTGGTGACACACAGCACAGAAATCAGTATCTCCTGAGTTACATGACAAGATTACCTGAAGATGACATATACACACTGAGGAGAGAGATGAACACCCCTACGGGGTCACAGAAAGGAATAAACTACACTATTAGACTAAAGGAGTAAATGATTGTTAGACATTTGTCAAACACTACAAAACTGACAGGAATTAGCACTCACCCATCAATTTGCATCGTGAATAATGGCCTCAACTCTCTATGAAAAACCACATAATGATAGGAATAAAAAAAATAAGACACACAGCTGGGCGGTGGTGGCGCACGCCTTTAATCCCAGCACTTGGGAGGCAGAGGCAGGTGGATCTCTGAGTTGGAGGCCAGCCTGGTCTACAGAGTGAGTTCCAGGACAGCCAGAGCTACACAGAGAAACCCTGTCTCGAAAAACTAAAACCAAAACAAACAAAACACACACACACACACACACACACACACACACACACACACACACACACACACGCACTCTCTCCTCCCTTCTCCTCTCCCCCACACCCACTCCCGTTGGCCTGACAGTTCTTACAGTCCTGATGCTGTTCTATTTCTCTTGCATCTACACTGCAGGAGACAATGTGTGTGTGACACTACTAAAACTGAAGCCTTAAGGAACATTCCTCCTTCGTTTCTCAGGAAATGCATCACCATATTGAAAAGTTAACAATACAGCAGACATCATAAATGGTTGCATTTTGGCCCTAAAAGAATATGGTGGCCTGAAGTACAAAGGCATTCCAGGTGTCTTACTGGAATATTCACCTTTCAGGTGAATATTGATATTGGTACAGTAGTGGTTTGTCTATCACTACTAAACATTGAGCTATTTGCATAGAAAAGCATTTCTGCTGAGGCTGACATGAAAACTGCATGCTTGAGCAATTACTTAGTATGCACAAAGTTCCAGGTAAATGTAAATCTTTTTTTTTCTTTTCTTTTTCTTTCTTTCTTTCTTTTTTTTTTTTTTTTTTTTTTTTTTT